>NW_017307065.1:131939-172423 GCF_000935625.1 Nanorana parkeri | reverse complement strand
TGCTAAAGGTGATATGGGTTAGGGGGGTTTGTGGGGGTTTTTTTTTGGGGGGGGGGCAAAAATAATCTTGCACCAGGGCCCTTTGTTCCCTAGGTCCGCCACCGAAGCTAACGTTGCCACCATTTCTGAGGAAAAAATATACTGGCCTTACCATCTCTTTCATATTATCATATTGGAACATGGCAATGTGTTCAACTTTTACCAGCTGAACCAGTACAAATACTAAGCAGGTGGCAACTTTACACATAACTTGCTAGGATATCTTATGTTACAAAAATACATCAATAAATAAAATGTATGTTAATCCTAAATCCAAACCTTCAGAGGTTAGTGATACACAATGGGGTGTACAGTGATACATCCCATTATTCTGTCTTGTCAATGTGTCAGCTTTATATTACCTATTGATCCTGCCAGATGCGGTCATTTCCCTTCGTATGGTGACAACGTTCACTAGCTGCATTGCAACACATTGGTGGCATTATCACTGCTTAATTGCTCATATAAGTATGTAGGCAAAAAAAAAGTATTTATTGCTCAAAACTTTAGTTTTTAAGATTGTTACGCTGTCTGTTTATTGCTTTACTACACTTACAGCCATTCTGAATATCAGACGTCACACATATTTAAATATATTAACAGGGTTACTCGCAAAGCTGTTGAAGGCAGCCGAGTGAATAACCCACCCAAAGTGAAGTGAGCCGAACGCTGTTCGGCTATTCACTTCAGGCTTGTACGGCTGATTTCAGCCGTACAGCGACATTCGGCTCAGCTATTCTGCACGGTACCTCCGTGCTGCCAAGCAGAATAGGAAATTGAAAAAAAAGTTGAAAAAAATGTTTCAAAATGTAAATAAATAATACATTTTAAATAATAAAGATAAAAAAACAACAACTGGGCAAAGCTAGCTGTGACAGCTAGCTCCGCCCTATTGGCTAGGACCTGCTAGAGTCTTCTAGCAGGTCCCAGCCAATGAATAACAACTAGGTGGAGACGGCCATGACGTCACGCCAGCTCCGCCCAGTTGTCATTGTTTAATGACAGTTAAGCGTCCCCAGGACATTTGGGGACGCTTATCTGTCATAACAACTAGGCGGAGCCAGCTGTGAGAACACAGCTGGCTTCGCCCAACTGTCACTTGCGAGGCCTTCGGCCAGCCATTCGCCCCCCGCTTTGGCTGTCACTTCGGCTCAGTCGAATGAATAACAACTAGGTGGAGACGGCCATGACGTCACGCCAGCTCCGCCCAGTTGTCATTGTTTAATGACAGTTAAGCGTCCCCAGGACATTTGGGGACGCTTATCTGTCATAACAACTAGGCGGAGCCAGCTGTGAGAACACAGCTGGCTTCGCCCAACTGTCACTTGCGAGGCCTTCGGCCAGCCATTCGCCCCCCGCTTTGGCTGTCACTTCGGCTCAGTCGAGCCGAAGCATATGCCTTCTGCTCGACCGCCTTCAGTAGCTGTATGGGCTATAGTGAATAGCCCTTTGGTTCTACTGAACGGAAGGGCTCCCTCAACCGAAGCTAGCCGAAGGATCAGCCGGAGCTACGGCTGATCCTTCGGCTAGTTTTGTAAATAACCCCATTAATCATTTTTGGGGGGCTATGCCAAATTTCAGTTTAAAGGCTTTGAAATGATTATTAAGATTTGATTAGCGTGGCATTTGTTAAAAAAAAAAAAAGTCCTAAGTGCAACTTTTTGCACAAATAGTCTTGCAATCTGCACCAAATAAATATCAGTTAGTTTGTCAATATATGGAGCCATAGAGGTATGCTATGGCTCACCAAAGGGATGATGTTGCAAGACAGTTGCACATTCTGTTAATAAACTATATGTGCTGTGACAACATCCTGTCCCACACTATCGCCCAAAATCAGTGTAGTAGGGCGTGCCACCATTTAAATCTAAAGTAGAAATAGCCAGTACTCCATAAACACAATGTTTTAAAAGAGGTGTTAGTAGCATATATTTACAGAAGATCTACGCGGAACCCACGCTTCCTCGATCAGGGCCCTCTGGGCAGTATGGCTTCCGCATAGATTTGCTGCACGTATTTTCTACTAACAAGTTCCCACTCACACCATTGTGTAGCAGGAACGCACATCACAGTGACGTGTGTTCGCAGGCATTTGGCATATGTTCCTATTAATTTCAGAGGGTGCTGAACGCGCATCGAATGCCGGAAGAGTAGCTCATGCAGCAAAATTTGCTACATGCATTCTTTTTTCCCCCTGTGCATGTTTGCGTGAATGCATAGGAACACGGCACATTTTCCCGGCCACATTTGTTGTGCCATTAACCAGTAATAGCACCACAAGCACGTTGCACATGTTGGGCAAGTGCAGGTTTTCCCCAAGTTTGCTGTGCATTTGTGGAATGCAATATTGCAAAGGAGGACTGATACATTTATCAAAACTGGAGCAGACAAAATCTGGAGCAACTGTGCATTGGAATCAGCTTCCCTCTGTCATATTCAAAGCGTAAGTGAACAAACCAAAGACCAAAACCTGACTAGTTACTGTGAGCAACTGCTCCAGATTCTGCCAGCTCCAGTTTTGATAAATTCCCCTCTACTGTATATGGACTACGGCATGATAGTTTATTTGACATGCAATGCACCAAAATGTGTTGCATGCGGCAATTCACAATCCTCAACAATCTCCTTAGTGCATGGGTAGGCATCTCCAGCCCTCCAGTTGTTGTGGAACTACAAGTTCCATGAGGCAATGCAAGACTCTGACAGCCGCAGGCATGATGCTCAGAGGGATTATGGGACTTGTAGTTAAAGGACAGCTGGAGGGTCAGAGTTGCCCACCCCTGCCTGAGTGTATCTGGCCCACTGTGTTTGTTTACATTGTCTAAGGCTATAAGATTGTTTAAATATTGCTTACTTTGTTCATATTCCACCATTAATAGTGGACATCCTTCTAAAATATTCCAGTGTAAGCATATAGCACACAATAGCATTTTCACGCAGGGCTGTGTCATAAACACAGAAGACAAATGCAGCAGGAGGTGTGCAGCTCCCCCCGCCATGTCTCTTTCTCCAGCAGCCTATGGAGAGAAATGTGTCACTCTGTGAGCCCTGCCAGCTCCCTCACAGCCCAGAGCTGCACTTTCCAAGCTCGCTCTACGCAGTAAACATTTCTTATTCCAGCACTCTGACCTTTTCAGTCTTGCCATAGAAACCAGGAAGGATATTTCTATCTTCGCCTTCCTTCCTATGTCAGCAACCAATAATGAGGATTATATTATCAGCCAATGGAGACTTCAGACTGACTCACTATATCCTCCACGTAGAGTTTTTTTCTTTTCCTTCCTCTGAGCAAAGCTGCTTATTCAAATTGCTGTATATCTTGACCCGAATCTCCCCCCCAAATGCTTCCTTTTTCCCCCCTCTTTCTTCATGTTTGTTACAAAAGCTTGCCTGAATAGTACAGCTTTCCTTCTGCTGTCCTTCATAGATATATAATTCATGTTCATGCTGTCACACACATCCACTTTTTCTATTTCAGAGCTTGCAAATACATATCACATTTTGCTATTATAGTTGAAGACTCCTGTCATACTGTATACATTATTCACAAACATCTATGTTACTTAGCTATACTGACAGATACAGCTAATCCCACATACACTTTAGGAATTGCCCTGCTTCCGTATCTATACACCGTGGTGCAAATCCTGCGTACGCTTTATGATTTTTTTCTGCTACCGTGTCAAGATAGCGTAGCGCTAATCCCTCACATACTGTACCTTATGGTTTCTTTCTTCTGCTATGCCAGGAAGTGTTGGTTGTACACTTTACAGGTTGCAAACAAAATGATTCCGCTTCATCTTATTGGATTCGCCCAGCGGGATTAATGAACTGTGAACCACTTGAGTCCCCGAGTCTTTTTCTTCCCAAATCCCAGAGCGTTCTTTTCATTTCGGTGATGTCTCGGTTCCGCACGTTATATCTTTTAGGTTTTGTAGTCTACCCTAACGTATTAAACATCCTTTTTTTTACAGGATAGATAGGGATTTCATTTGGTAGCAAATGTGGATACATATATTGTTATCACCAGGAACAAATAGTAAAATCATTCTCAAATGTTTCCCTAGATAATGTTTACATAATTTGTGCACGCCCATATATTTACACAAACTCTGCGGATTAAAATGATGTTAATGTGACTTTTATATAACATTGCAGAATGGTAAAGCTCAAAGTAAACATGCATTTTACTTTATTCCCTGTCAGTCCCCTTTTGATGCTACAGTCCAACACACACACAGAAAAAAGAAAAATTATATGTATAAAAATTGTACAAAACACTAACTTTTAGAGCTTGTTCACACCAGCAGCAGTGCTCAACTGCATGGCTGCTGGTGTGCCACTGTTTTTAATTTTTTTGGTAAAACTTTATTGAAATGTTACCAGTGACATTTCATTAAAGAAGAACTCCAGGGGAAAAATGTATTAACCCTTGCAGTGGGGCCACCCCCACACTGCAAGCGTTAACTGCTCGTTTTTGTCTGGGTTAAAAAAAAAGTTGACTTAACATCTGAGCCGGCTTGTTTTTAAACTGGTCCTTCCAGTTTTTCTCCCCCTCCTCTGCAGCTGTCTAAAGCCTGCGACACACTGCACGCAAAGCAGCGTGACGCAAAGGGAAGCAGCAGCGTGCAGTCCTTCGTAGGCAGGGTGTCATACAACTTTCACTCCCGCTCGTCAGCATGGGAAGTCCTGAGTCCAGTGCGTTATGAAGTCCAGAGTCCAGTGCATACTGAGTCCTGAGCCCAGTATGTTACTAAGTCCTGAGTCCAATGCATTACTAAGTCCTGAGTCCAGTGCATTATTAAGTCCTGTGTTCAGTGCGTTATTAAGTCCTGTGTTCAGTGCATTACTAAGTCATGCGTGCAGTGAGTTACTAAGTTCACTGCATTAATAAGTCCTGAATTCAGTGCTTACAGAGTCCAGTACATTACTAAGTTCTGAGTTCAGTGCGTAACTAAGTACTTAGTCCAGTGGTTGCAAAGTCCAGAGTCTAATTCATATACTGTTTTGCATTGCTGTGCAGCTGTCTAAAGCCTGCGACACACTGCACGCAAAGCAGCGTGACGCAAAGGGAAGCAGCAGCGTGCAGTCCTTCGTAGGCAGGGTGTCATACAACTTTCACTCCCGCTCGTCAGCATGGGAAGTCCTGAGTCCAGTGCGTTATGAAGTCCAGAGTCCAGTGCATACTGAGTCCTGAGCCCAGTATGTTACTAAGTCCTGAGTCCAATGCATTACTAAGTCCTGAGTCCAGTGCATTATTAAGTCCTGTGTTCAGTGCGTTATTAAGTCCTGTGTTCAGTGCATTACTAAGTCATGCGTGCAGTGAGTTACTAAGTTCACTGCATTAATAAGTCCTGAATTCAGTGCTTACAGAGTCCAGTACATTACTAAGTTCTGAGTTCAGTGCGTAACTAAGTACTTAGTCCAGTGGTTGCAAAGTCCAGAGTCTAATTCATATACTGTTTTGCATTGCTGTATAATGTATTGCTGGGATTTGTAGTCCCCCAACAGCCGGTACTTATCTTTCTAAAGGCACTAAACAAATGTGACACACATACATTTAGAGCCCAAACCCCAACCCTGTCCAAAATGTCAAACCATATCACAAAAACTATAGCAAAACACTTACAGTCCGTGAACAAGTACCACCCAAACTCAGCATGGTAATAATGACAAAAGCAGGACAATGTCAATCACATGGTAACAAAAGACAAAAATCACAGATAGAGCATAGGGTAATATAAGCTTAGTGCATCACAACAGAATCACACTAAGAAGTGCTATGTGAAGTGAAAGTAAAAATAAGTCAAACGTACTAAGCAAATAATAAAGATCACGCAGTGTTAGCACTTGATGGAAATGAGCCCATACCGGCAACAGACTCCAAAAGAGACAATGAATCAGTGTGTAGAAGAGAAAGCATAGTAAAAGCTGTGATGATCAACAGGAAGTAGAGGGGGAGCTCCCAAACAGATAACTGACATCAGAAGCAAGTGTGTGAATAAAAAGTAGATACCAGGCACCAACACAATGCAAAAACAAGATACATGAAAGACAAGCAGTGTCTTGTGGAAATGTTGACCAATAAATGTATCTACGTTGCCTCATTACAAGACTTGTGAGTACCTCTTCCACTGGACCGTTTCTCTGTAATTTCCCTAGAGTGCACCTGGCCAGTTTTTACTCTTATTTTTGTGTGATGCCCACCATTGGACAGTTTTGCTATAGTAGGCTGTATACACCATACAGATGTGCCACTTCATGGGCAGGTTTAGGGCAGGGGCGTCCCGAGGCAGGGTGTCCCCCGGAGTAGGTAGCGGGTGACACCTTGCCGTGACGTCATTGTGCATGCTTGTGGCATTATCACGCTTGCGCATGATGATGTCACATGCTCTGTTACCTGCCGGCTGCTATCTTGGTGATGGACGCCGGCAGAGAGAGGAGCGAACGTTACCCGGCGGGATATGGTATGCTGCGGGGTCCACTCCTCTCTCGCGCAACTGTCGGGTTCTTGGTCCATGACTATCTGCTAGACTTTCAGTCAGTCATTTTGGTGTCACCCCTCCAATGGTGTCACACGGGTGCAGGCCACACACCCCTCTTGTGATGCCACTGGTTTAGGGCATCACAAGAGCATGTAAATTAAAGGAATTATGCATTTGTAACGTTGCCCTTTAGACATTAAAATCACTGTTCCCAGCCTAACAGATTTTGTAAAAAATGTGTATAGTTTTGATACATGTCCTCAAGGGTACTGCCCAGCTCCTAATGCCCTTTGTTTGAAGATCCCTTGCCTATTAGCCTAGCAAATAGAGGGAATTTGAAAGTTTGCCCACCACTATTATTTAGCCTTTCTCAACCTTTAATACTGGAGAAGTCCTGCATAAAAAAAGGGTCTTTTGAGAAGGGTTTAATATTTTTTCACGGATATGTTCACTTTGACCAATCTTTTTGTGTGGTTCCCCCTTCTCCACAAAGCATATCACTTTTCTAAGTGATAGACAAGACATAAAAGTCTCATCTACAGTTTTCTACTGAAATATGATTGGTGATGGGGTTGCTCGGCCAATATCCACCACCGCAAATGAAAACATAGATACTTAAAAAACCTAGCACAGAACACTGACTGAGAACATGCCCTGAATACTATAAAATCCAGTAACCTCACAGTCTTTTTATTTGCCTAACATAGCAGTAAAATGAACTGTGTATAAAACACCTTCTTGTCTCTCTGTGGGCTTGTCTTGCATTGTACTCATGTGATGGTGGTCATGCAAGACCTGATAAACATAACAGATTAGTGCAATTATTGGGTCATACAACTAAACTGTGATAACTAGCACTTCTGAGTGTTAGAAGCACTTGTTTTCAATTTTCTGACACTGAAAAATTCTAGCATGACTAATTAACAGTTGTTGCATTATCTACATAGAAAGGCAGCAAACCTTTCACCCTAGGTCTGATGTACAGTATCTATGGATAGGAAAAATGCCCACTGAATGATTTCTGCAGATCTAAACTCACTGCATCCATTCACTGACTTCCATCGTTGTTTAATTTATCACATCCTCCCTAAAGAATATGGTTTACTTTTCTCTGGGAAACGTAATGTGCAATATAAAGGCTTGTTTCTATCAGAGGAATTACCATTCTCCATTTTACAGAATAAAAAAAAAATATATGGTTACCAGAAAATCTATTGCTTTAAATCCGTTTAAATGGAGACTTTGAAAAATGCAACAGTGTAACACACATTTAATCAATGTGATTTGGTATGATCAAGCACTGAGGGGGTCTATTTATCAATGTTTTCAGTAAGACCTCTTGGGGACACGGTCTGCAATGAGTGATTCTCTCTAAGGAAGAATTTTGATTGTATAGGTTGTGATGATTCTGCACAGACAAAGAGCTTGCATCTTTTTCTTGAAAAGCCGATTTTGCCATCTTAGATGTGGGGAGCAGTGAAGGGATGTCGTTGGGTGAGCTCTTGCTGAAAAGGTCTGTTCCAGCAGTCTGTGGGGGACCTAGCAAGCAGCCTTGGAAAGCTAAATACACAGATGTTTTGCCTGCCAAAGGATTTGTATTCTCTCCATCTAGTCTTAAGATGCTTATAGCCCTGCCACACAGCAGAGCCAAGCAGATGACACTCTCTGTAGAAGGGAGACAGTGGTGTGTTCTATTCACCTCCAGCTAGCTGATTGGAAAATTAAAGTGCAGCAGGAGACTGATGAGGTCATCCCTCTGCTTACTATGCTTTCTCCTTTTATCAGCATTTTCCTTATTAGCACATTTCAATGCCTGATTGTCTTCCAGTCTTGCCCCTCCTCCCAGTCTAAGTGCTGTTATATAGGGGAGGCTGACACCAAGTCAATGCCAGGTGCTTCTAGGACATGTTGGGGGAAACTGTGAACTGGACTATGGAATTTTAAGGTACTTTTTCTTCCTTTTTGCAGCTGTGCTTCAGTGAAAAAGTGCTTGACGGCAGTATTGTAAGAGACATCAATCATTGGATTGTTCACAGTGGTAGGTAACTCTTCCCAGTACGGCTGGAGCTTAGCAGAATATCACTGAGGGAAAACATTTAGGCATTCTTAATTTCCTTTTAGAGACTTCAATAGTCTTGAGATATTACAAAAGGACTTCATTTTGTATGAATGTTTCAATATTATGCTCAGAAATATGGCAAAACAAAAGATGTTACAAAAAAAATTTCTTAAGAAGCTGTATGTTTAATATTGTGCATAAGTATGTGCATTAGTTATTTTTGTTGATAAAGTAGAAGAGTATAAGTATGTCTTCTTGAGCATTATGGCCTTGAGAAGTGTCTTCTTTATTTTTACAGTGGCCAGATTATTATGACCACCTCATCAGTACTTCATTGGGCCACCGTTTGCCTTCAGTACTGCAGCGATTCTTCTTGGCATTGACTCCACGAGATGTTGAAAGGTGGTGCGAGGAATCTGACACCATGCCTGATGAATAGCACTGTCCAGTTCTGTGAGATTTGATGGTTGTGGAACCAGCTGCCTGATGGCTCTTTCAACTTTGTCCCACAAATGCTCAATTGGATTGAGATCTGGTGATTGTGGGGGCCACCTGAGCAAGGTAAATTCTCCCTCATGTTCTTGAAACCACTCCTGCACAATATGAGCACCGTGGCATGGCGCATTGTCTTGTTGGAAGAAGCCATCTCCATTGGGATACGCCATCAACATGATAGGATGAACTTGATCAGCAACGATACTTTGGTATGTTGTGCTATTCAGACGTTGTTCCACACGAATTAAAGGGCCCAAATCATGCCAGGAAAACATGCCCCAAACCATAACACTGCCCCCACCAGCTTGAAGGGTTGTACTCATGCATGTGGGGTGCATGCTTTCATGCTGTTTCCACCAAATTCTCACTCTGCCATCTGCATGATGCAACTGGAAACCTGTTTCATCGGACCACATGACTTTTTTCCAATGCTCCACTATCCAATCCGTGTGTTCCTGTGCGAATTGGAGACGTTTTATCTTGTTAACTGCACACAGCAAAGGTGTTCGAACAGGCCTTTGGCTTCCATATACCATACGATGCAGTGTACGGCAAACAGTGCGTTCAGAGATCATTTGAGAGGATCCCTGATTAAGATCTGCAGTAATTTGATGCACTGTTGTCCTTCTGTTGTCTTGTACCAGTCTTGCCACTCTCCGTTCTGCCCTAACATTGACTAGTCGCTGACGGCCACAATTCGCACGTTCAGACCCAGATTTTCGGCTGACAGTCCAGTCTTTAAACACTTTAACAACAGCTGCTCTTGAACATTTAACGAATTCTGCTGTTTTGCTGATACTCGCTCCATGGCTCCGAGCAGCAACAATCATCTGCCGTTCAAAGGCTGTTAAATCGCGTTGTTTACCCATATCTTCAGAAAAAAATCACTTCTACTGTCGTGGTAAACAACCTGCTTCCCTATTTATAATGGTCTGGCCCTCTAGCAACTTCAGCATAAAATTATAGCTAATTTGTCTAAAAACGTCAGGTGGTCATAATAATCTTGCCACTCAGTGTATATTCCCGTGCTTACACAAGCTGCATTTAAAATACATTTCATGATTTATTAATGAATGCTGCATTCATTTATGTACTTTACATATGCCTGGAATTTATTCTTAAACAGTGTGCAATGCTACATTTGTCAGTACTCAACTGGGTCTTATAATATATACAGGGATACCGACACGTATAATAAAGAGAACAATAATGCAAAGAATTATAATGTGCATAGCTTTCTTTGGGCCAAATTGCTCATAACTCTTGGGGACTAATTATAAATGACTCACCCAGGCATATGCTGGCCAAATACCATTTGTGCAACATTCTCACCACTAGATGGAGCCAAGGAGCATAGGAAATCCCTATGTTTCTCAGTTCCATCTAGTGGCAAGGATGTCATGCATAGAGCATTCGGTCAGCATATATCTGGGTGGATGATTTATAAATCACCCCCTTGGTGACTGTGGTGAATAGATCCCTGTACCTGATTTCCCAAATCCAATGGCCGTGTTGGGCAATCAGTGTCCATGCTGTATTTTCATTACTAGAGGTAAAATTATTGCCCAAAGCAGAAAAAATGGTTGTTTTTTTAAGCATGTAGTCTTTATTGAAGTTTTCACATAGACACAAATCAGTCTGCAACTCAATAAGTACAGAGGCAGAACTGTGATAAACAGCATAAGATACAAAAGTATAAAAGTACAAAAATGCCAAAAGTGCAGTTAATAAAAAGTGCAGAAATCTAGAATATGAATAGGTTTGAATCAGAGCTAGCAAGCATCACAATCACCTTGCATACGTTCTGGACACTTTCAAGCTCTTTAAGATGGGACTAGAAGGATTCCAACAGTAGCAAGAAGTGCAACAATTACAGCTCTAGCTACAATTAACATCCGGGAGATGTCAATGTAGGGGGACGCTAAAGGACATCTAGGGCACCCAGAGATCCAGTCAATTTGGCAGTGTGGTACCATACCGTATCTTGGAACACTAGCATAATCTCTTTCAGCTGAGTCGGTGATAGGCCTGACACTATAAATGATGCCAAGGTAGCGAATAATTTATCTGTGTAAATGCAATTATATTGGACATCAAGCTTGTCCAGCGACATCAGCTTGTGAAGTAGGTATTTTAGGGTTTGTAAGGAGGGGGAGCAGGTGACAACCAATTCGTCCAGATGGCCTTTTTCGCGGCAAGAATGCATAAATGTTCCTAGCGGGAGATATATCTGGCAGTTGCCATTTGCAGGGGCAAGGGAACATGAACTAGGCACAGGGCTGGATCTCAGTGTCTTTGGATACCTGAATGGGTAGTTATGTAGGAGATTGCGTGCGCCCAAAACAGTTGTATGAGGGGGCATAGCCAGAGCAGATGTTCCAAATCCTGGGATTGGGCATGGCATTTAGGGCATGAGGTCAGCTAATCGGGAGGGGTTGACTTATTTTTTAAGTTGAAGGCATAGTATGCTCTGTGTATGATTTTAAACTGGAGCTCTCTCCATGTTTCACTAACGATAGCTTTCCGCAGAGAAAGCCATCCAGAAAGTAACATGCTATCTGCTTCCTCCGGGAGTATCTGAAGAAATGTTGCCCATTTGGCAATATATGTGTGGTGGGTAGCAGGAGAGTTTGTGTATAGGGAGGAGCAGATGGTGTGGACAATAGAGGATAAGGGCATTTTCACCGTCTGCGAAGATAGCAGAGTCTGAAGGGAGCAGTGAGCTGGCAACGACCAAGGCAGCGGGAGATGTTTGGTAATAAAATGGTGGATCTGCGCATACTGAAGAAAGTGGTTACAGGGTTTCTGATATGTAGCTTGTAGTTTCTCACAGTTTACATATTTCCCGGGAGTTCAGTAAGCCACCGATATTGTTAATGCCTCTGGTCTGCCACATAAAGAAGACTGTAGATCCACTGCCTGGGGGGAATGCCAGGAAAGACATAAGAGGCATCAAAGGGCAAACTACCCCTTGGATCTTTAGGAGTTTTCTGACCTCCCTCCAGGTAAGTATGGTAACTCTCAATAAAATGTTACCCTTAATGGCAGGGAGAAGGGCTTTTCATGGGGTATGGATAATACCCGATAAGGACCACGAGGACATTAAATTTTGTTATAGGAGCGTGTTCACGAAGTACGATGTGTCCTGCAACCAGTCGCTGACTTGTCTAAACAAACTAGCTAGGTTGTATAATCTAATGTTAGGGATATTGGCTCCCAGAAGCTGCGTAGGCAGCTGGAGTTTACGGAGCGCTATCCTCGGTCGTTTCCCCCTCCAAATGAATTTGGAAAAGGCTGTGTGCAATGTGCTGATGTCTTTGTGTCTTATAAGTAGAGGTATGGTCTGCAATGGGTACAGGAGTTGTACAAAGCTTATCATGTGAATCAGGTGGCATCTACCTAGCGTAGATAGTGGAAGGTCTCTCCATCTATGCAGTTCCTGAGTGATCTTTTTAAACAGCGGACCATAGTTAAGGTGGTATAGATCTTTTGCTTTCCCAGATACAGGTGAAACTCGAATAATTAGAATATAGTGCAAAGTTCATTTATTTCACTAATGCAACTTAAAAGGTGAAACTAATATATGAGATAGACTCATTACATGCAAAGCAAGATAATTCAAGCCATGATTTGTCATAATTGTGATGATTATGGCTTACAGCTCATGAAAACCCCAAGAACCCCAAATCCACAACCTCAAAAAAGTAGATTATTACATGCAATCAATAAAACAAGCATTGTACATAGAACAATATCGGACCTCTGAAAAGTACAAGCATGCATATGCACTCCGTACTTGGTTTGGGCCCCTTTTGCAGCATTTACTGCAATTACTTTTGCATGATATTCTAATTATTCGAGTTTCACCTGTATGTGGATGCCTAGATAGGTAATGGAACGCTTCAGACACGAAAAGGATCCAAAATGAGACATACGTTGTATTATTTTGGGGACTTGGGAGAAGGGTTCAGAGAGCAGGAGAATAATATCATCAGCAAATAGTGCTATTTTAAGATCTTCCGGTCCCAATTGGAGACCCAAGAAGATTGGGAATGAGGATAGGGAGCGGGAGAGTGGTTCTAAGGCTAGGTTAAAAAGTAGGGGGGACAATGGCCAGCCCTGTCTCGTCCCCTTGTGGAGGGGGAAGGTTGGGGATATGGCAGTAGAGGTGAGTGTGCGGACCTTGGGCGAAGAATACAGAGTGGATACAAAATTCAGAAAAGTACCATTAATACCTATACATTTCATTACACTATACAACCAATTCAATTTACATTATCAAAAGCCTTCTCTGCATCCAAGGCCCAAAATGCCAAGGACTGCGAAGAGGGCTTGTGTAATCTGTGACCCTCGAGGGCCAGAAGAATCTTTCGCACATTAGTAACTGCCGGCCTGCCTAAGACAAATCCCACCTGTTCGGGAATGCGAAAAATGTGTGTACTCTCTGTCCAGGGGATTTAAGTACCTCCATAGATCCAATAGTCCTGTGGTTTCAATCCAGGTAGATAGGTGGACATCCTTAGGGCTGTTTGGCGTGTGAGAGGAAGGCGTTTCTCGGGAGCGATCTTCTTGGAAAGACGGCACCACATTGAAATCTTCCCCGATCAGGAGAAGTCGGTCAGATTGGCGGGAGGAGAGACGTGTGCTGAGGTCATCAAGGAATGACTTGTTGCCCGCATTGGGGCCATAGATGTTCCAGAGCTCCAGAGTCTGTGATCCCAATTGGAGTGCCAGAAAGGACCATGTACCGGAATCATCATCGCATCAATGATCAATGACAGTGTGAAGTAAAGATTTGTTGACAAGTGTGATAACCCCAGCCGAGTGGCCAGATGCCGGAGCACCAATGGCAGTGCCAACCTAGGATTGGTGCAGGTGGAAGATGTCTGCCGCTTTGAGATGCGTTTTCTGAAGGAGCGCAATGTCCACTTTCATCTGTTTAACCTCTTGCCGTCCGCCCGTAGTAGAAAAACGGACGGACGGCACTGCTGCATCTGCGGGTTGCCGTCTCCAGACAGCAATTTTTTTCTGCTCGCGCGCGCCCCCTAGCGGGCACGCACGGGCAGAAAAGACCCGACAATGCACACACCGGTACCGGTGTGTCGTTGAATACTGAAAAATGGCCTGGATGGGAAGGGGGTTTAACACCGCGGATGTCAACTGGTTAAGGTGACGAAGAATCTGTTGTCTTTTTTTGATTGTTTTTAATCCCTTAACGTTCCACGTGACGATATTCAGGGTGGATCCCATAGTTCCCGCGGAACAGCAGGAGATGCAGAAGATAATGAGTATATAAAATGGAGAGGTACACTTTTGGGTGTCCCAGTGCCCCTGAAGTCACCATATATTCTAGTCCCATGAGATAGAGGGCCGTTGGATGAGAATGGATAGGCCTTCCCGAGGTAGATAGCGGGAAGGAACAGACCCTCAAGATGAAGATCACGATGGAGCGTGATAAGGCTCAGGTGGCTGTGAGCTTGAGCAAACAAGAACATTAAACAAACAAAAATAACCAAAAAACCATCCATGAATGCATACTTCCTTTTTTCCTAATGCAAATGGTCATAAGCTGACTGCAGGTGGGGATAAACGTGGCACCCACAAAGCCAGGCAGCAATCAAGAGTGGCCAAATGGGAGGAAAGAGATGGCTCCGTACCGTCCCTCTGTGCTGGGCAAAGCACACATCTTCATCAATGTGTGGCAGTAGTTTTGGAAACAGTCAAAAGCAGGAAAACAAAAAAACAGTATAATCCGAGCAAAGAGTGATTTGTATCCGGAGCACCAGGTGCGGCATAGCACCAGCTAATAAGGAGACAAACCCCATTCAACCAGGGGCCATTCACACTTTTTTCTTCCTGGGTGGGCTTTTGATTGGGGAAGAAGATGTTATTCTTCTCAGGAATCCAGAAATCTTTGAGCCTGGGCGGCTGAGGTGAAACTCCATGGTTTACCGTCATTGGTAGAGAAGTGTAGCACCGCAGGGTACTGTAGAGCAAACTTAATGCATTTGTGTACCAGGGTCTGGCATGTGCCATGAAAAGATTTTCTAATTTTAGTGGTTTCGGCAGAGTAATCCGCGAATAGGAGTAGTCTGAAGCCAACCACCAGGTTGCTTTGTGAATGGTACGCTTGAAAGAGAGTTTGCTTGTTGTAGTAGTCCAGATAGCGCACTATAACTGGTCTTGGTTTATTGTCATCTCTGGGTGGGTCCAATCTGTGTGCCCTTTCCACCCTGCAGGAATCGGGGAGGCCCATGGCTTCAGGTATATTTGTGGAGTAATAATGGCAAAGATCAATCGATTTCACTGTTTCTGGAATGCCAATAATTCTCAGATTATTACGGCGTGATCGATTTTCTAAGTTGTCCACCTTATCTTGCAAAGCATGTAGTTGTTTAGTAATAGTGGTGGTAGTGCATTGTGTGTCAGCAGCATGATCCTCTAGATCGACCACCCGCAGCTCCATGGCCTGTAGACGGCGTGTCTGAGCCTCTAGGGTAGCATTTAGTTTGCCCAAATTAATTTGTAAAGAGTCCACAATAATGGCAGTCATATCGGCTTCCAGGCATGTGGAGACTTCAGATGCAATCTGCCTGTAATCGAGGGCTGGGTGTGCGGGCGTGACCTGCAGTGACTCACCCTCAGCAGCCTCGTGTGTGTCCACCTGCTGCATGTCTTCGGATGCCATATTGGAGGTGTCAGTGCCGTCTGAGGGAGGATTTGTGAGCACCCTGCGGGCTCTCAGCTGCCGGTCGAGATAACGCTCCATGTCCGGGAGTGTATCAGGGCTGCACCAGCTGTCAACAGCGATCGGAAGGTGCTCTGGGAGGTAGACTGACCGAGGTAATGGAACGGAACTCGGGGCTGTTCGTCTACTGCATTAGGCGCCGGAACCGGAAGTTGAAAAATAGTTTTAAGCAGTAGATATTAGTAGTAGCAATATTATTCTGCAGGTACCTTTCTTCATATTAGTGAAACAAAGATCTAAGTGTGATGCACATACTTAAAACCGGTCCGTATGTAGTCTTATTTGTTTCCTGGAAGCCATTGTAGATGGTAGGCTTACTGTATACTGAAATGTTTGCTATAAAAATGAATACATTAAATGTATGTCTTATATACAGGTGAAACCCGAATAATTAGAATATCGTGCAAAAGTAATTGCAGTAAGTGCTGGAAAAGGGGCCCAAACCAAGTACTAAGTACATATGCATGCTTGTACTTTTCAGAGGTCCGATATTGTTCTATGTACAATGCTTGTTTTATTGATTGCATGTAATAATCTACTTTTTTGAGGTTGTGGATTTGAGGTTCTTGGGGTTTTCATGAGCTGTAAGCCATAATCATCACAATTATGACAAATCATGGCTTGAATTATCTTGCTTTGCATGTAATGAGTCTATCTCATATATTAGTTTCACCTTTTAAGTTGCATTAGTGAAATAAATGAACTTTGCACGATATTCTAATTATTCGAGTTTCACCTGTATGCACATTATGTTAGAAATTTAAATGTCTTTTTATTTCTCCATAATTCTATATTATTTTTTCAGATATGACATTTCTATAAAACATGAAAACATCACCCTCTTGCAGCAAAGATTATCGGTTTAATGCAACAATTCCATCTAATGTAACATTTGGTTACTCCAAGGGAAAGAACTGCTGTCTTCTTTGGCTTTTCACTTTGTTTCCAAAGAAAAATGAATAATCAGAAAAATTAACTTGAAAGTTTCGCTTTCTCTTATTTGCTGAGCACACTTTATGGAAAGCCATAAACAAAACAAAAAATCCCAACTCATTACAATATTCCAAAAACAGTTTTAACATAGTACATGAAGAAAAAAAATAAGAAAATACTGTATAAAGTGATCCAGAAGTGAAAAAAATGTAAACATTTAATGTGCTGTAAAGTGTTTACTTGTACAATTCATGGG
Source organism: Nanorana parkeri (assembly GCF_000935625.1). Classification (NCBI taxonomy): domain Eukaryota; kingdom Metazoa; phylum Chordata; class Amphibia; order Anura; family Dicroglossidae; genus Nanorana; species Nanorana parkeri. The sequence goes on along the minus strand of NW_017307065.1, from coordinate 155,408 downwards.
CAGGTTAATTTCCCAGCTTCTCTGTGCTTCATTTCCTAGCCAGTTCTATGGTTTCTGCTTTGATCTTGACCCCTCCCACCTCATGCTTATAATTGTTGAGGGGGCATTGCCAGACCACCAACCATGGAAGCCGTACACAACCATGTGCCTGTTGCTTTATGGGATCCAAATCTGGCATATAAGCACCTGGTGGTGAGTACTATCCATAGTAATTAAGAGTTTGTTTTGTGTTACTTCACAAGTCTGCTTTAAAGCATATCTCTGGGTAAAAACAATTACCCTTGAAATGGGCCTACCCCCACACTGAGAGGGTTAACTGCTCATTTATACCTAGGGAAGGTATACTTTGCTGATCCCCACTCCCCCGGTAGTCAGTGGTTACCTCTTTACCCTATGCCCCGGATTGTGGACTATCCCATGGCATCCTTATGTAAAATGCAGGGCCATGGACCCTGCATTAGACATGGTGACATCAGCAGGGGAAAGAGGCTGAGGGCACCAGTCTTGGAGTCTGCGGAAGAGGGGATTAGGTAAGTAAAAATCCTTTACACAATACCCCTAGACAAAAACAAGCAGATATCCTTTGCAGTGCTGGGTTAACCCCACTGCAAGGGTATTTTTTTTTCCTGGAGATTGGATTTAAGTCTGAGAATAGACCACTGCATAGACTGTGTATACTGTTTACATATATAGGACATCAAATATGTAAAAATAAATGGTTATGCAGAAAGGATCGATGATATTAATTATGTCAGCATCACTCCCTGTAGCACTGCACTGTTAATGCATGGTTCTGTAGTGATGCATACGCAGAAGGTGGGTCCATGAAGCCGTGGGCTATCAGGAAGTAAGTTGAATGATGTTAAGTGGTGCTAGAACACATCGCTGGAGTAGTGAGTCCTCAGGGAACAGGTCTGAAGATGGAGAATATTACAGCCAGAGCTGAATTTTCTTAATTTTACAACTGATGGGCTACAGAAAAACTGGATTTGGAATTTACACTTTATGTTTTTATGGGTAAAGAACAATGCCAAACTTGTAGTAAAACACGCTGAAAAATACTAAAATAGTATCACTGAGGTGGTCCTTTTTTAGTGACTGCAGCTATTTATAGATTGGCGCAAGGTAATTTTTAATTACATGCTGAAAAATAAACTTACAGGGTTATTCACAAAGCTGCCGAAGGCAGCCGGGTGAATAACCCAGCCGAAGTGAAGTAAGGGTTTTAAATGCATTAAAGGAAATCTTTTTTTTCTATGGAAGCGGCCATTGTTGACTTCTGCAAATGCTAGTTGCCTGACTGTCATGCTGATCCTGTAGCCTCAATATCTTAAGTAAAAAGTATCAACCATCTGGCAAGCTCTTCTGACATTTCTCTGACTTTCTTGATCTGCTATTTTTTCTTGGTCTGCAACTTAGAAAGTATTGAAGCCACAAAGTCATCATAACAGCCAGGTAACTAGAATTTTCAAAAGGAGGCCAGGAATGGCAGCCCTCATGTTTCCCTTTGGAAACTAATATTAGGTGAAATCTGTAGATAGTAACAAATCATTAAACTGATTTGGGCTTGCTTGTGACAATATGACAATTTCAGCGTTGAACAACAGGGCAATCAGAAACATTCTGACAAGTTTAAAAATATCTACAATTTCAGGTGCTAATTGTTCCATTTTTCTATGCAGTTTTATGCATAAACAACAGATGTGTCTACAAGCTTAAGGGAGATGTATAATGCAGGCTATTCATAAAGGATAATAGTATATTGAAACGAGGAAAGAAAACATTGAACATTGTTGTGTTAATCTATTGTCATGTGAAATCACTAATCAGACAATAGGCCATATGGGTTAAGGGCATTGTATGTCTTACAGTGGTCTTTCGTTCTTTTTATTATTTCTAAAAATAACAATAATGTGCTACCCCTAAACTATACTAGCTTAGCATTTTAGGCATAAACACAGGAATGCTCAGAAGGATAACAAGTAGGTAAGCCTTCACCTGCCCCTATTCCCCCTTAACTGCTGAAGTTGCTAAAGCTAGAACAAAGATATACAGGACCTATTTCTCAGAACACTCACCCACTGCTTACAGATGCTAGGCTCTTACCCACCACTGGGATGTATTATATTCAGCTTATTTACCCAAAAGGGGATTCTTTCTTCCACCAACAATGATTTAGATTGGGAAACAAGGTTCTCCTAGGTCTGTTGACTGGAACTTTCCAGGTTTATAATGGCTTAATCTTACTTCACCGATTCACTGTGGCATTCAGGATTCTCAAAGATTTCAAAGGTCCAAGCTTTATTCATTGTTTGATTTATTTATATACAGTATGTATTTGTCTATTTTTGTGGCTTCCTATAAAGTATAAATTAATGAACCAGTCACGGTGTGTGAACTGGTCCATGTGCATTTCCCAGAAATCTACATTCCGGTTACAACTGAATTCTAGTTCATTGCATTTTTGATGCTTTATACTGTGATATTGCATATGTGTTACATGCATTTTAATTTACATTTTACAGGTAAAATAAGAAGTGCTCACATGGTCCCTTTGTGGCTGGACGTATAGTGTACGTCTCCCGTCACGAAGGGGTTAAGGGTTACCTTTTATAGGCTAACCCAAGTTATGGAAGATGTAAGCTTTCAAAATTCCTTAGATCACAGCTTCAGTCTTTGTACATTTCTGAAAATGATTCTGGTTTATACACAGTTACAAGGAGGAGAAATTAAATATAAGCATTTAAAATAAATTTACAGCTGCCTTTTCCTGAATGTGAGTGGTAAAGGCTGTTGTGAAGGGTTAGGCTATAGAGATCCGAAATCATAGGTGTTACTGGGGTGTTTGCTCAAAAGTAAAAAGTTCCAGGCAAACTTCTCACCTCAAAAGAGTGTGTTTTATATATGCATATAAAACACAATTATAGTAGATCAGTACATTTTTATGCACAAACATTTATCCCTACTGGAGGTAGGCTTGTACATAAAGAGTTTAAATTAAAGCATTTTGGACATGTAAAATACCAAAAACACCATTGAAAACAATTGTACAGATCTCATCAAATATTTAGTGCACAATAGCCCTTGTACTTCATTTAACTGAGAACTTCACTACCACAGAGTCATTTCTGCTAGGGATGCACCGATACCGATACTAATATCGGTATCAGTGACAATACAGAGTAGTTTGGCGAGTACTTGTACTCGCACAAATGCAACGATACTTACCCCCAATACCAGAACTTCTGGTCAGCGGGAGATCATCATCTTACCGGCAGTGCCGCGAGGGAGCATGGAGCCAGCTTCCCGGCTGATCCGGAAGCCGGGACATGATGTGCTGCCCGGCTTCCTAATTGGCTAGGATGCCGGCTTCATTTTTTGCTAGACAGTCTGGCTTCCTGACCAATCAGGAAGCCGGGGTGGCATGTCATGACCCTCCACCCGGCTTCCTAAATGGTCATGAAGCCAGGCTGCCTCAAATCATGAATCTGGCTTCCTAGCCAATCAAAAAGATAGGAGGTTGGTGATGATGTGCCTCCCGGCTCCCTCATTGGCTAGGAAGCTGGCTTCACTTGTTGCTAGGCAGCCTGGCTTCCTGACCAATCAGGAAGTCGGGCAGCATGCTATTACCTGCCGCCCGGCTTCCTGATTGGTCAGGAAGCCCGGCTGCCTCGCAGTGTCGCGTGAGAAGTGAAGCAGATGTTCTTTTGATAGAACATCAACTTTTCAGGTAATTAGGCTTCCTTAAAATCCGGGCACATGGATGCCGGTATCAGTACTCGGTATCGGTGAGTACCGAATAAAAAATATCAATTCTCGTTCTCGAAACTGGAGTTTTTTTAACAGCATATTACCAGACACACAGATACAGAGTTAAAATACATATGTTTAAACTGTGTTACAGACCAAAATATTTATAAATCTGTTCAGCTTTCCTGTGAATCAAACATCGCTGCCACACTGTATAACCATCAGGGTGATACTGCCATTTCCTTTTACAAACAGCTTTTTGTGTCACCTTACTACTAGTTACAATATAAATAAGAATCATCACCATGGCAAAGTCATCTCATTATATTTCTGCACCTGCAAGGTGTCTAAGCGTCTCTTTTCTATGTTCCAGTATTTTAAACATGTTGGATATACTACACTCTGCAATGCATAGAGTCCTGACTGTCTCACAGTGCATAACCTCCAATTCTTAGTCTGATAGCTCCTGTGCAAGCTGTTATAGGGAGATCATATTAAAGTGACATTAAAGTCAAAAACATTTTTCCCTCCCCCCAATGTTAATTAAAGCACTTACCTTAAATGATGTATCTTAATCCGATCTTCCTCTTCTTTCTTGTCCTTTTCAGCCTTCTCTCCAGCGCTGCTACGGGTCTCTGATCCAGCGCTGACTCCTCTGTCCTTGCTGGCACTTCCTGTCCCACAGTGTCTGCATGCGGGTGCACGCGTCCATAGACTTACCTTGTGTCTCTACTCGTCTCCAGGCCCAAAATGTGAACTGCGCATGCGGCCGCCCCAAGATGCTTTGCGGCCGCCCAAGCATTTTCGGACGGGAGTGCGCGGCGAAGACGGGGGTAAGTTTAAACTGCTTTTAAAGCAGTTTGTTTACAACTTTTTGCATATATCTACTGCATGCACTGTATGTTATATATACTATACAATTTATATCACTTATCTCTAATTTGTTAGAAAGACAATTATAAAGTGTGTATACAACTTACTCATTTTGAAGAAAATCCATTGTGGATAATATATTTTAAAGCTGAAGGATTTTGTCCATTCAATCCTGAGATTTGCAGCCCCCCACACAACATAACAAGTAGGATTAAAAGGAGAACTATGGGGTGAAGGCTTTTCCCCATAGTTCTCCTTAGGGTAACGGGAGGACACAAACTAGGCTCAGTATACCGCGAGCTGTAGCTCGCGGTATACTGAGACGTCGCAGTATACCGCAAGCTGCTGAAGCGGATTCCGACAATTATGTCTGGATCTGCCCAGCTTCGTGACTGACAGCTGGCTCTGCCAGTGTAGGTAAAGCAGCAGACCAAGGAGGGCATCTCTCTGCTCAATCTACTCCTCCTATCCATGTTCCTTGACAGCACATACGCATGCATGTCTATTGATTGGGTCTTTGTCTCTCTCTCATACATTGTAAGTAGGTAGTTATTGCAATATTTACCTGAAAGTAACTCGTATCAAGACTTTCAAAAATTTTACTTGCTTGCTTTTTGTCTTTTTAATGCATATTATATATAGAGATAGATTCACTGTGAGGCTAGACTTTTAATTCTGCAATTGATAACATGTTCTTGAAGGTACATATTCCAGGGCTATCACCATTATCCATCCTGTGTATGGCTCTATTTATGCTTTTGGGACACAGAACATGCTCTAAGCACCATAAACAGTACAGTATGCAGTTATACAGTAATAATCATTTTTATATTAGATTGATACCATATGTTCTTTCCTATGCCTGTGCAAAGGGGCTATAGGATTTAGTCATTTCATTTATTATATTTTCTAATAATCTGCGTACTCGAAAAGCTAACTTCTCATTTGTGATAAAGCAATTAGACTGAAATCACTCTGCCATGTACATGCATACAGTAGATGAATTTAAAAACTTAGACATGACAGAGCAATATTTGGCAATAATAGAACTACAATTGGAATTATATGTATAGAAAGGGCAGAACCATGCTGTTCAATTATTCAGTAGAAAGGGGCAAAATAATATTATTCTACTTTATTATTTAGACAACCTTTACACCAGGGCTTTCCTTAATGCAGTTTTAAGTGGGTTAAAAAAGGGGTTGAAGTGCAGCACGGGAGATAGGACAAGGGCCCGGAAAACAAATTAGAGCTGGTGGAGGGAACGAAAAGTGTGAAATCTGGAGGAAATTAGAGGTAGCAGAATAGCAACTCGAGTAGCTGGGAGGGGAATAAGGGTGCTGAAATGAGATATTGTAAAGGTATGCTCCCAGGTGTACTTATCCAGCTGGTGTTTAAGGGGGTCATGCTAGCTCTAATAGAACCCCTCTTGATATATCAATGGTAGGAGGGGCTACTGGGCTGAAGCCTGGCCATTGGGTTTTGGTATAAGTGTTCAGAAATATGATCAGTGAATAAATGACAAATGGGCCTTGTGTGATGCCCAAGACAATGCACAAGGAGGATGGCTGTAAAGTTATGTATTGCACACACTTATAACATTGGGTGAGCCCTTGCAAGATGAGAGGAAGCTTACAGTGCTCCATTGCTTGTACTAATGTGTGAGTAGCAAAGGAGGTTAGTTACTCTTGTCAGTGGCGGAACTACCAGGGTCACGGTCACGACCGGGCCCTGGAGTTCCGTCACTTGGAGGGGGCCCAGGACAGGAGGAAGGGGCCCCTGGTGACCGCTGATTACCAGGATATGTATTATCCCGGTAACTGCTAATGTCAGTCCCGGGACCTCTTCCTCCTGTCCTGGGCCCTACATGCTTCACGCTGCTCCCCTCACCTTGTTCCGGGCGCAGCGTGAAGCATCATCCAGCTGGGCAGCAGCCAATGAGTGGGAGTGGTGTAATCCCCACCCCCTCATCACACAGAACTGCTGCCCAGTACCGAATAGAGCTGCTGCGGACATGAAGGGGGAGACAGGGAGCTGGAAGCATAAAGGAAGGTGACATGGGGTCCGGGAGTGTTTTTTTTTTCCTTGTCTAAATTTTGTTTAAAAAAAATATATAATTTGTTTGGGGCTTCATGGATTCTTGCATAGGGGCCCTGAGGTCACTAGTTACGCCACTGACTCTTGTGGAGGTTGACCATGCAATACACAAATGTATGCAGAGTGAAGACAGAATGTAGCATAATAGTGCTGCAAAAAATTATCAGGTTGGTGAAGTTAACTACAAATTACATCAAGTTGGTACTGTATCTGATATATGTGTCCAGCATCTCAGTATCTTGCAACAGCTCAAACCCCTGTTTGCAGTAAAATAAGATTAATATGATGATGTCATCTATGAATCCTCCAAGAACTAAGAACAGTATATGGGTCCATGGCTTATAGTGATCTGGTGAAACCTAATTGTGGAGAGAGTGGGTAACAGGTAGGTGACTGTTCAAGTGCCTTTGCTCTTGTTTTTGCATCTCTAAACTGGTTTACTTTGACTAGCAGAACCATTCAATTCCCATATCCATGGGTTACAGGCCAAACTATCCAGTGGCTTTCCTCTGATTCTGTTTAATAAAGAGAATATTGTATACCTGCTGTAACTTTAAAAGTCATTGTATACATGTAAGTTGTCAAATAAAATAACGTATGTTGTTAAAAGTTTCCACCTAGCGACAGAACTTAAGGATGTGTATATCATTTGTTTTAGAAAGAAGTTATTGAAATAAATCTACAGTTATATTGCTGCCTCTTACCGTGAGATAGAACTTGGTGATCCATGTAGTTCCCAGCTCAGAGATGATAAATTACAATATCTAAGCAATAAGTCTTGATAGACTCAGCTTTATATCATTCTTACACATAGCTACAAGTATAAGAAGGCTTTAGCTTGGTGCATCTATCTCTCAAGTTATGTTGTAAAATAGCAACACTTTCCTACCATAGTGAATTTATTTCTTACAGAATTTCAGTTTTGTTTTAGTCTTACTAAAATGCGAATGCATAAGCCTTCGTTTTATAAAATACAGAAAGGGAAAAAAAATATCCATAGAACCATGAATACGACAGACACTTTCTAGGTATTGTTCAATTCGGAACACTATCTCAAACAAACACATACATTGACATATTTACAAAACAATGAAGAGTGATACTATGGGGTCTATTCACAAAGCTGCCGAAGGATCTGGCCTTTACAGCAGCAGAGCCGCCGGACAATAGGAAACTATTGGGCGGAGCTAGCTGTCACTGCTAGCTCTGCACAATCGTTTTCTATTAACTTTTTTCTACTTTTTTCACTCTTTTTCTGTTCTGCTCGGTGCCTCTGAGGGACCGAGCAGAACAGCCGAGCCAAATGCCGCTCGGCGGCATTCGGCTATTCTCTCACTGCTGTTCGGGATCTTTCAGAATAGCCCGAACAGCAGTGTGAAGCCTGCCGGAGGTTCGGCTCAGTCGATCCAGATGTTGGATCGGCTGAGTCGAACTCCTTCTGCACTTCAGGTCAGCCGAACATGCTGAGCATGTTCGGCTGATCCGAAGCCACACGAAGCAAGCCGATGTACGGCTGATTTCAGCCGTACCAGCCTGAAGTGAATAGCCGAACAGTGTTCGGCTCACTTCACTTCTGATCGGTCATTCACTCGGCTGCCCTCGGCAGCTTTGTGAATAGACCCCTATGGCTCTCTTCACAACACAATATTAGCATACAACCCTTGAGTATTGCTAGAAAGGTCTGTTATTTTCCCATGGTCTATTTCCTTGGAATAAAAATGATATGCAAACTTAAATAATACTCAATAGCTATATTTTTGCTAAAATAAATTATGATTTCCTATAATAGCCATCTATTTATTGTACTGTTCTGTAGCTAGAACTATGTTCTGAAATTTTGGAAATCCGTTTTGGTATAGTTACATAGTTAGTCGGGTTGAAAAAAGACACAAGTCCATTGGGTAATGTATGTATATTACATATTTACACTGTAATATTACTTTTTTCTACAATACTATAATAAGAACATTGAAACATCAAGGCCTCATTGACACTGAGGCTTATGCTGTGTTTGGGACAAGAACCAATGGATTTTTGTGGCAGGAATCCCAGGTGTGCCCATTCAAAGTTAATGAACACAGCCACATCTGTCAGCGGCAGTCCGCTTGTAATTGTACATGTAATTGTACATGTACATGGCTTGTAATTGTTCAGGATAAATTATGTCACTGGTCGCAGGAATGTCCTGGAACCTACGAATCCTTAGGAATTTCCCACAGGAATCTCCAAATGCAGCATAAGCCCCCATGTGAATGGGGCCTTAATATTGAAATGTTCTCAGTAAAGCATTGCAGGCAAACATATTACTACATTGTAAATACATGCATGATAGATGCGCCCAGGAACAATCATCTTACCTGAATCACAGAGGGGAGTTCAGCCACTAGAAGCATGCTGATCTCCCTCTGGTTAATCACACCACCAATCCTGTGCCCACACTGGGAACAGAGGAGCCCGGGATAGCCAGCAGTATCAGTGGAGGAGGAGGAGGGGGGCTCACACATTTTAGCAGCATACATCGCCTAATCACTAATGCAGCTACCACATCTAAAGGTGCCCATACACCTTACGATTATCGGACTAAACTTTTCGTCCGATGATCGAACCGTCGTACGATTTTCGTACGACGGCCCCATCCTGCCCGGATTATCGCAAGGTTCAATCAGCGGTAGTTAGAAAAAAACACCTGGACGACTTGCGGTAATTGACCGCAATTATTTTCGTTTGCGCATGCGCAGTGTTAATCGTACGACATTTGACGGACGGAAACGCCACCAACCATGCGAATATCGTACGATCAACCAAAGTTTTCAAACATGCCTGACCGTCAAAAGTCGTACGATTGTTCAGTACTATCGGTCGGGCACTCTATTCACACGTTACGATTGTCGTACGAAAAGTCGATCGCATACGATTATCGTACGATAATCGTAAGGTGTATGGGCACCTTAAGATTTGGTAAGCTGCAATATCCTAAATTTTTGGTTTCAGGTTATGCTACCCTTTAATCCAGCTGGTAAAATGCTAAAAAAATAGTCACTGTTGTGTTGTTTTACTTACTGTCACACTGTATACAGCAGTTGAGTTGTTTAGAGTTTCCCTTAGCAAATTGTTTTAAGAGATGTACCAAGAAATTACTGGAGAAGCCACACAAGGGATAGCTTGCCTTTTGAAGGGAAGGCACAATCTATTTTTAGTTAGCATATATTTTGAGTTATTTTTACATTGTTTTGCCTTACAGCCTCCAAACCCATACTTTACAGCAGTTTTTCTTTGATTTTCTCCTGGCAGTCCTGCATATAGCATATATCCTGTCCTAAGAAGGCACTAACCAGTCACTGGATGCAAGGAGCTGGATGGGACGCCTGCAAGAGCATCCCAAGTTGCTAAGAGCTGGGCAGGGAGATGTGTAAGGGTCATACACAACCTGGGATATTCTGGTCAGAAATGGGGTGGAAGGCACACTGCAAACATTGCAGGCTCAGGCTGCCTCATTAAAAGGACGGTCCTGCCTGTATCAATGAGGTTATATATTTGTTATATTTTCAAATATAGAGAAGTTTAGTTTAGCCCCTAGAAAGAACTCTCAGCAGCTGATTCTACTTTACTAATTGCTGATACATTATCAAGAAGGTGAGTGCATTCGTTTCAAGCAAGATTGTGACTGTTCACTTAACATATAAGTAATTTGTTATTAGAAAAGTAAAATTCTTTAACCTCCCTGGCGGTATAATTATGCAGGATTTTATCATGCCAAAGCGGTACATTGTTTTTCATGGCAATTTGTTGTTTTATATTGTAGGCCTGTAATTCATAGTGAATCTTAGGAATAACTCACCTATATCTGTCCAAACAAGAGTCTAGTAGACATCCCGGATAAGATAAAGTTTAAAACACGAAATCATAAATTATAATATAATAAATTATAAAAAATTATAATATAATATTTTAAAAAATGGTCCTGTAAATGGGAATTCTGGGGGCGCTGCCTGATCCCTACCACAGTCAATAGAGTACCAAGTTCGCACATCACACTCGGTCGCAGAATTGTCGCTGTCGTCACTTTCAGTGTTTGATGGCGAATTTCCTAACGAATCGCTATCACTCAATTCTGCAAGTGATTCAAATTTACTATCGCTGTTTTCTACCTGGTCTAAAACTGCTTTTGACCTAAAGGGACGCTTTTTGGATGCCATGGACGTTCTCAAGTTTCGAGGCAGAAAGAACAGTAAAACTGCAGGCAGGGCACTGGACAAAGCTCTAGGGACAAAATTGAAGTGAAATAGTTTGATACATAAATGTAATTATAGCAGATTACATTGTATTCTGTGTAAATGTCATGTTTTCACTTTTGAATTTCCCGCCGGAACCGCCCCCCGCTGTGACGCCCGAAAATTAAACTGAGAGCCGAATGCCAGCATTGGCCAAGCACACACAGCAGAGGACACCGCGGGCTCGCAGGGACAAGGTAAGTGACACTTTTGTGCTATCCCGAGTGTGGCTCGGGTTTACCGCTCTTGGTACTGAAAATTAACCCCAAGCCACACTCGGGAATACCGCCAGGGAGGTTAAAAACATACAGGCACCTTGTAATGTGCATTTGTCATTTTGTTTATGCATGTAATTAAAAGCAATGTATAAAATTAGTTTATGAACTTATGAACACAGATGTCATTAAATCCCTTTTATTGAATAAATGACATAGCCCCGTCGTGGATGCATGTGCATGCCAGTGGAATATTTAATGTGTGTAAGCTTTGAAGTTTGTACAATGTGAATGTCAAACTTTCCTATTTGCTTATGTCAGCAGATAATGTCAGTTCAGAATCAATCAGCCATATTATCTTTACACAGTAAGAGCTATGCTTTGGTTCTCTACAGCCACAAATTATTCAAACACTTCTTTTTTTTTTAGCAAATTCGTTTATTGAAAGAAAAATTAACATGCAGAGAAATATGCGATGCAGTTTCATTGCAGACATGTATTATGACATTTAAGTGCAAGATGTTGAGCACACGAATATACAGAACATTCAGTATGATCACTAGAACTCATATGTACTTGTCAAAAAGATCTTAACACAGGTAAAGTTCAAATCCAGGGCGAAGTTTAGCATTTATAATGAGTCTTAAAGAGATAGGAGAAAACAATCGTCAAATCTTCTAACAATCTATCCAGAATAACCATATTTGAAGAGAAAAATAACTATCAGTTCTCACTGTCAAGCGGGGACAATACTTCAGAGGACGATCAAACACTTCTTATTCAGCTGTCCAGTGGCAGCATAAAACATACTGGGGTTTATTTACTACAGGCAAATAGGCTGATCATTTTGATAGGGAATTTTCCTTTTAGGTTTAGTGAATGGGGTAAAAATTCACTTTGGAAAGAATACCCGATCAGCCCATTGTATTTTACTTAAAGAAGAACTGAACTAAAAAAGTTGTCCCTGAAAAAGGCAGATGAAGGGCAAAATAATATTGCCTGTGGTCTCTCTGCAACAGTTCTTCCCCCTTTACTGACTTACCATGCAATGTTCTGTTTATGTGTGGAGGGGACTGATTTGATGAAGGCCGGGTTTTGTTTCCTCATGTCAGAGCATCCAGCAAGAACACTAAGCAGCACAACAGTGATATCATCAACTCTCCTAAGATCAACAGTCACATACTATCATCGGTTCCCTAGACCTCACACTGCAACTATGAGGCTGAATGAACAGAATTGCCTAGTCACATACCTGGAAGTGCACTGCTATTTTTCAGGAGTAGTTCCAGACAAAAAAGTAGAATTTTCAGGCAACTGCTTTGGCACATGGTAAATGTTCCCTATAACATAGCTAATCGTTAGATTTTGAGTTCAGGTCCACATTAACCCCTTCATGACTGAGCTTGTTTTCAGTTTCTGTTTGTAAATGACTGACAAACCTTTTACATTTTTGCTGTTTGATTCTTCCATGGCAGTAATATACTTTCTTACTAAATGTACCCACACATATTATATATTGTTTTTTAGAGGACAGATAGGGCTATATAATTATATCACATATGTGTACCTACGCCTCACTTAGTTTGAATAAAATATAAAACAAATTAGGAAAAACATACAGAAAACAGTTTATATTAAGCAGTCACTATGACTGCTTGATAAATTAACTTTTTTAAATTTAATTCTTGGTTATTATTAGGCTGCTCCAAACATAGGAACAGCTACCTTAGAGACTGATCCTGACAGAATGTCAGAATCATGCCCAGACCATCAGAAATGATACATTTCAGGCACAGAGATACATTGTAACATTGTGCCTGAAATGTATCATACAGCTTCAGACATCGAGCCAGTCTATGGAGCTGTCAAAACGAATAGCAGAGAGGTGACTCACTCTGCTACCTGTCTGCTATCTTTAGCTGTCAAATACCGGGTCACTATTTAGAAATCCAGTATTTGTATGTAACAGCTTCATTCTTTCATTAATGAAAGAAATAAGATTTTACAAAAGCTTAACTATTTCATTAATGAATGCCTCAATACTGAGGCATTCATTAATGAATGGTAACCATTGAGAATCAGCGGTTACCAGCATTACAGAGCTGCAAATAACTCATCACGTACAGTGTATGTGGCCAGTCATTTAAGCACTTTGTGGCGGGACGTACAGTGTACGTCTCCCGTCATGAAGGGGTTAAAGGAAACCTTTTTTGAAAGCAAAGTTGAAGTTGCTATTGCTAGATGCCTGGCGGTTACACTGACTTTCTCGCTGTAATACTGAGCTACTAAACCAGTACAGGTGTGTAAACACAAATGGTTGCACCCCAAATAAATAAAACAATAATATTGAAAACCACAGACTTGGTAAAAAAGGTGTTTGCTTATATGATTAATGAGTGTTGTTAGGTGATGAGATGCCTTTATTGATCACCACAGATTTTAAATTGATTGGGCAATGTCCATTGGAACCTTTGTAGTGAAAGGCTCTACCTTATTGGTTGCACATTGGTTGTTCTGGGTGGCCATTATACTGCATTAGTTATTAGTAAATTTTAAGGAGAAACCATCATGTCCAGAAACATTTTAAGAGCTCCTAATCCCATGGATAATGTTAGCTACAGAATTGAAAATATCAGCAGTGGCTCTTCAGTGGCAGATATATTCCACTAAGCCACTGAGAGCTCCATCTAGTGGCTAATCAAAAATAATCTTACAGGGTTATTTACAAAAGGGTGAAGAGTTTGGAGAAGGCAGGAAAAGTGAACAATCTAGGACAACATAGCTGAACTGGAAAGTGAGCTGAGTTTGAGAATTTTTCCCAATCAGCTATGTTGGCCTAGATTGTTCTCTTCTCCTGCCTTCTCCAAACTCTTCACCCTTTTGTGAATAACTGTGTTAGTCAATTTAGGATTTGAAGCATTTTGCAAGCAAAATTGAGTTTATCAGTTAGAAACATTAACAAATTGGCAATGATATTTACAGACATATGTACAATACAATACATTTTTCCTTGTACTACCTATCTTTTAAAAACCTTAATACTATATGTAACAGATGAGATAAGAAAAATATCTTAACACAACGGCCGGCCGGGAGGTAGTTAATTTATAATTTATTAAGACAAAATTTGCCACATGTGAAACAAAATCATAGCGTTGTACATGTAATATATATAGTGTTAAGGATTTTATTGGTAATAAGGGACCGAAATGATTATATTCTTATATACGCATATACGTCTGTAATAGTCTGCTCCAAATTGTTATAGTTTCTAACTTATGAACTTAATTTTGCTTGTGAAATGCTTGAAATACTAAATTGACTAAGCTTTTTTTGATTACTGATGTTTAATCAATAATGTGATAATACATTCAGTGACTCCTCTGAAAATGTCCCCTAAGACATAGAAGGTTCAAGATCATTAGCCTAAAGAATTGACTTTAGCAATGATGATACCAAGATAGATATTAGAACATTACCAGTGTGAAAAATGAATCCTTGCATCCCAATTTATCTTTGAGGCAATCAGATATTTACTTATCTCAACCTGATTGTTATTAACGTCTCATGTATAATTTTGTGGTGACATATTATTCTTTATTAAAGAGAAAATAAAAGTTAACATTTTATAATACTACATACCACCAATTTTTATTTTGTTTTAAATCAATCATTGTTTCATTTAATTCAGAGTCTCTGTGTGTATTTTAATGAGTTTCCATTACATGTGTGCATCTTTAATATGGTATATCAAATGTTTTTTGAATAATAAATAACCTCTATAACATTTAAAGCCACGTGGACAAAAGGGAAAACCTTTGAGTTAAACGTAAGCTCGATCTGAACCCAGCCTGTATGCAGTTCGGTGAATAGCCGAACAAACTGGCACTATTTGTTACAATTCATGCATGCATATCCCCAGCTCAAGCTTGTAAACCAGTTGGAGATTCCAGGTGATGTCATGATCCCTGGCTGGTTTGTTTATGAACAGCTTCTGGCTTGGGATTTTTCAGTTAGTGGTGGTAGCACTACCACTGCAAAATGACAGATACCCTAACCAGCTGCTGTTTGTAAACAAATAAGCCTTGGGATCTGACATATACTTGCTCACCTCCCTTTTCTGATCATCCAGGCTTCATGCGTTTATAAAAGCCTGATAAAGATTAGGGGAAACTCCACAATATTTTTTAAATGTGTATTCTCCCTTTAAAATAAGGTAAAAACCTAGCATGGGGCTCCCCTTAAATTTTCTACCAGGCATGCAGCCCAGTTGGCCAGGGAAGGAAGGGCAGCAAGTGTGTGCTCTCCCTCACTGACCATACCAGGCCACATGCATTTCAACATTGGGAAGGTGCTTTGTGGAGGGAAGAAGCCTACCCTCCACACCCACAAGGCACCTTGTCCCCATGTTGAGGGTACAAGAGCCTCATACCTACACCTGGTCCCCAAGAGGATATGGGGGTTTGTGTGGGGGGACTTGTAGAAATTTGCAAGCCCCCTTCATAATGGGAGCACTTAGGCATCCACCCACCAAGAGTTCGGTGGGTGGATGCCTACTCATTACCAAAAAAGTAAAAAATAAATAAAGACACCCTCACCAGGTTCTTTATTGGAAAAAAAAATGTTCCACAAGGTAAATCATGGCATCCAGTTATGTAGATTCAACCCGATGATGCTTGATCTGCCCCAACACACTACCTCCAGAAAATGACATATCCCCGATTGGCTGTTTGTATACAGCCAGCTAGACATCCTCAGGACTACATTGACCAAATATGATCATGACCATATTTCATCAATGACATTCTGTAAAAAGGAATTTACTTATTTCTCTTTCTGCAACAATGAACAGTGTACAGTGGGCGGAAAAAAAATTCTGCCCCGGGCGCCCATAACTCTGGTTACGCCACTGCTCCTTGCCTTATAAAAGAGCAGGACAACCTGGCTTGGACTGTTCCTGGGTGTCTGGGTCTCGTGCATGGTTTACCTCTGCCAATACCAGTAGAACCGTTCCTTCTTACAATAAAAATATTTATATTAAAAAAAAAAGTAATACAAAAATGAAATTCATAAAAAAAATAAAGAAGCATAACATTTTTTTAAATATATTTTTTAAGTCCGCGCCCCCCTAATACACATGCATGGTCATGCTGACTGGTGAAATCTTTGACTGACTGGTGAGACACTATCAAATTTTTCAAGCCCTGATTATAAGTCTTAACCATAATAAAGAAAATGTGTACAAAACCACTATACATCGTCTATAAACACTTTACTAACTCTGTATGTAGATACATGGTGAGTAGGTGTTTTACACATTTAGGGAGCACCATTAAAAAATGTGCTCTGTGTACTACTAGTGCATCTACTAAGCATGCACAATGCCTGTGATCACAGTGTTATTAGACAGCATAGCTCAAACGCAAAATGCACGGAGCCAATCAGAATTGTTCTGTGCCTTGTGTTAGCTGTGATGGCCAATCACAGCAATCACAAATGTAAATCACACAAGAGCTTACAATTAAGAGCCCTCTCCTTCCTCTTACAGTAGTGGAAGGAGGATTTTAATCACTAAAGGATTTAATAAATAGTAAGAAGCAGTATATTTCATTAATTAAACTATATTGTGTTTTTTCCCCCCTTTGCATCTCATCTCCCCTCTTTTCTCTATAGTGACCTGCATGTTAATGCCTTCACTTCCCTTACCCTGCACATTAACTCCCTTATCTCTATCCTATGTCACTATTTGTGACCTGTACATTAAGCACTTTGCCACCTTCTCCTTCTGTATATGACCTGTACAATAATAATGTGCTGTATCTAGTGCATCTTTGCCAAGCTCCATGTTTTAACCACATCAATACCAAAATGTCTATTCAGTTACAAAAAATTGTGGCAAAAAAGTCTACTTTCCAAAAAGGGGTCATTTTGGGGTTGTTTGTACTGTCCCAGCATTCTTATTTGATATGCTTTACGGAAAATAAGGGAAACAGTTTTTTTTTATTTGTTTCCTTTATATAGTACAACATTTAAAAATCCAGTAATTATTAAATAACAATGAAAGAAATATCTATCCGTCTCAAAAAAATGATATATAATGGGTACATTGTTGTATAACCAAGTATTTGTCGGTCAAACTATCACCGCACTAATAACTGAGAAATTGCCTGGTAGTGAAAGGATAATTATAGGCTAGTACTCAAGTGGTTAAGATAATTTAACAACTTTTGCTTGAATTTATGCTTATAGGCAATATGTTATGCAGCAAGAACCACTGGTTTGGGATCATAGACACGGACTTAGACACTATAACATTACAGGAGGACCTGGATAAAATAGGGGAGTGGGCATTAATGTGGCAGATGAGGTTTAATGTCGATAAATGCAAAGTAATGCACTTTGGAATTAAAAATAAACAAATGGGTTATACAATTATGGGTATGCCGCTGGGGAAGTCAGAAATGGAGAAGGATTTGGGGGTCATTGTAGACCACAAACTGAAAGGTAGTTTGCAGTGCCAGGCTGCTGTAAACAAAGCTAGCAGGGTCTTGTCCTGTATTAAAAAGGGGATGTATTGCAGGGACAAGTCTATAATTTTGCCACTTTATAGATCATTGGTTCGACCTCATCTGGAGTACGCGGTCCAGTTCTGGTCACCAGTACTAAGAAAAGATGTCCTTGAGTTGGAAAAAGTCCAGCGAAGGGCAACCAAACTAATTAGGGGTATGGAGGACCAGAGCTACGAGACGAGGCTACTAAATTTAAACATGTTCACATTAGAGGTGAGGAGATTAAGGGGGGATATGATTTCCATGTACAAAATGTTTAATGGTGGTAGCAACATTAGCGATAAACTGTTTAAAATTAACTCCGTTACAAAAACTAGAGGCCATCACCTAAAATTGATGGAAAAAAAATTCCAGCACAAGGGGCGAAGGGGGTTCTTCACAGTAAGATCAGTTAGGGTCTGGAACTCACTGCCACAGGCGGTGATTTCAGCAAATAATGTGGAATTGTTCAAGAAACTTTTGGACGATTTCTTAAGGGACCGTAATATACAGGGGTACAGGTACTCCTAGAATGAGATCCTAATAGGTTGGACTTGATGGACTAATGTCTTTATTCAACCTCAAATACTATGTAACTATGTAACTATGTAAAAGAGATCTTTACAAAATGTTTTATATATTTCTTTTAAATTTCTATTATATCTTTTTTTTTTTACAAATAAACATTTAATTTAGGCACCACCATAGAGCCATCAAGTTACAATGACGCATGTTAGAACTAATTAAGACAGACGGTATTGTCTCTGCTAGCAGAAATTGAGGGTTTATTCTCTTCTGTGACTTACTCTGTAGCCTGTGTGACCAAATCATCCTGCTATTTAGGTCTGTGGTCAAACAATGAGCTGTACTTAAGCCTCTAAAATCTGTTCTTATATTTTTTTTATCTGCTGGCTTGTAGATTGTTGAATTATTCATATCCAATATTTACCTGATTAAAAAGAAATAACAGATAACAATTATGTGTAGTTGTTATGAAAATAATAAATACATGATGTATATTCTAGTCCCATTAAGGGATGTTGTGCCATTTTTGTATTTTTGTAAATAGGTATGTTGAGAGGTAACCTAGAAAGATAAATAGATAGATAGATAGATAGATAGATAGATAGATAGATAGGAATAGCATGGGGAGAGGAGAGAGGGAAATAGAGTAAGCATTTAAGCAAGACCATGAATACAATGTACTGTGTTTATGCTGTTGTGTTGCCTGATCTTGAATAAGGTCATGGCCATTAATGGCGAAAGTTACATATTTAGTTAGAAAAAAAAATGAATAAATATGTTTGTTGATTGTATACACTAACAGGCGGACAATAAAATGTCTTGCTCGAGAATTCATCTTTGCACAATATGTGCTGCAGAAATGAAGTATAGAGGACATTGATAATTTGCATTCAAGATGTTTCATTTGAGAGCAGACATTTCTATTGCTTTGAGTCCTTGTCACAGCCCTTAACACCCACAACAAATGAGTAGAAAAAAGAAAACAAAATTGATGTATAGGAACGTCCTACAGAAAAATATAATAACTAGATGAAAGTGCCCTTAAACAAAGTGTTATATCCTGCAACAGCAATCTTTTTACAAATCAGGTAAAATTATGACCTTCCTTTCTTATAAAGGTTTGTTTTACACCATGGTCTTAATGTTTTTCTCAGCTTATTCTACAAGCTTCTGCTTGCTCCACCTTCCTTACATATAGTAATGCTTGTCACATACAACACTGCTTTCAATTAAAGCATATGGAGTTATATATGAAGGCAGACTGAATTTACTATTAGGCACTGTAGGCACATGTCTATACGTGACATAGTTCCAAAATTATGTTAATGCCTCTTTGCCTGTGAGAGCTTAAAATGTAGAAGTCACCACAAAAACTACCAGGCAAATATCGTAATACTAAATTAAAATGTGCAATTATTGAAAATTATTTTTTTGAACACACTGATCTTAGACGTAATTATTTTCAGGCACAGGACATGTGTAAGAACATTCATTGTTCCAGATGCGAAAAAACAGCACTCACTGTTCCACTGTAAATGGCAATCACAGGTCCCACACTAATGATATGAAACCAATCAGCGTGGTTCCCTATCATGTGATCATGATGACAGTCAACCATGATGATCACATGAGGTTTGTTTAAAAATAATTGTGCACAAACAAATTAAATAGGGATGGACAGATACCAGTTCAGATACCAGTGCCGATCCTTGGCATTTACACGAGAACTATCAGGGTTGCAGCTGCGACTAGGCCTTGGGGCTCCACCACTGTCATGAAATCATTGGTATGTATTGTTTTAGAAAAACTGTCACATAACAATGAAAAAAGAGATAGGGCAATTGGTATCTGTGAGTACTTCGACAAGTATTGGTACTTGTACTTGGTCTGGAAAAAATAATATTGGTGCTTGGTATCTGTGCATCCCTAAAATTAACCAAACCGGTTTACAAAAACTGCTACATGTTAATAATTAATAGTTTATTTCTAAATCATACTTGTCTATTTGTCAGCATAAAAGAAAACATGATCTGGTTATTCATTTTAAAAAAAAGTCATAAACAGTATGTGGTAACAAAACAATGTAAAAAATATTTAGGTTGGAAAATCATAGGTTAGTCATAACCTTATTGTCAGGTTAAGTGACATATACTGCTAACCTTGGTCTTGGAATCTAAGCTTCAAAGACTTCTATTCGTGAAAAGATTCAGCATATAATTGTTAAAATAGAACAGAATTGTATGCATAACTTTATTAATCATATCTTATGAGGTTTTCCAGCAGTTCATGATGCTTCCTTTCTGTTAGTCTTATAGTACAACAATCCCACTCAAAATTAATCAACTCTTACTTGGGTTACTCTTTAACTTGTACTGAGACAAACATGTAAGCTGTCATTGCTGACTTACTTGTAAAAATGCTTGGTGCTTGGCTATCTCTAACTTCAATTATTTCTTAGTCACTGACCTGAAACAAGCGTGCAGCATGCAAAGTCAGAGTAAAATAAAAATCATGATCCACTTAATTATTGGCCAAAAAAGTAGTTTATGTAATAGTGTGTTACAAGTGCAGTGCTTAGTATGCAGAGTGCACTACCAGACACCTCCAATCAAGAATTAGGAAACATTATTGTTGTGGCCAAAACACATTTGCTTCTTACCCCTCCAATGTGTCTCATCATTTGTTTAAAGAATGGGGGGATTATACAGTATGTCCTCATTTTCATTTCACGGCATAGAAAAATTACCTCTCCCCATAGGGGCAGTGCTTACAGGAGACGTTTGGAGAGGGAGGCACTGTGGACCTTACAACTCCAGTCTAGGATTCTACAGGGGTTAAACCATAGATGGAATGGGAGTTTGTGTTTAAAATTAAGAATATATAAATATGGTTGTCCACACAAGTGGCTTTTAATTTTGGGGTGACCACTTGCAGGCATCATGATGTTCATACCAAAAAGAGAGTGGTATGCTCAGTTGTGTCTAGTGATACTTTCCCCTCCATAATTAGTTTTTTTAATTGTGGGACTAAAAATTTAGTTTATGTAATTTTTTGTGCCAATTGTTATGTTTAATACACACTACCAGACACCTCCAAACAAGAATTGGGAAACAATATTGTGATGGCCAAAACTCTTCTGTCTCTCATATCTCCTATATGTCTTTTTTTAATAAACATGAGGGTGGTATCTCCTCATTTTCATTTCATAGAGATGTTATCCCTTGATGAGCTAATGCTCACAGGAGACTTTTGGAGAGGAAGGCGCTATGTAACTTTTTATTCCAATCCAGGAACCCACAGGGGTTGGACTGTAGCTAGGATGTGAATTTGTATTTAAAATAATTGGTTTATTTTATTGTTACTCACATCTCCATAATGTCACTGTATGGTTTCCCTGTAATGTTTTCTATTTTATTTTATTTTATTTGTTATTCTTATTGCAAAACATTAACGACTTTAAATTGTGTGATTGCTGTCTAGCCCATAGAGTGGAAGGAGAGTATTTTAACAGTGTGTAGTATGGAGTAAATAGCTATGATTAAGGCTGTGTAGGCTGAAATGTGCTTATGGTTGTTATTTTGGTCACAAAATATTTCGATAATAAAGCAAAATTGAAGGAAATGAAGGAAATGCTGTATCTGCGTATCCGCTTTTGCCTTCCACTACATCAGCTTTACAGCCAAAGAGCCAGCATTTTCAAAGCAGGTCAGCAGTGTCAGTCCACACATTTTTCTAAACACTGTTTTCCTTTAAAAGGGAATTACACTTTCCAAGGGGAATTTGGGAAAATTGAATTACCCCCTCAAATCTGCCCCCGTCCTTTCTATACTTACCTTTGGATATACCGTACTGCCATGTAACGCAGCCCTGCACTCTGTATTTTTAATTTTACTCACAAATGGTGAGCACTCATTGGTCAGCATGGTCAGATGAGGCTTTTGACCGCGCTGACTAATGAGAAGCACTTCCATTGACTGTGCTTACCAAAGAGTGCTTGCCTTTTGGGAGAGAAATTCAAAATACAGAGTGCAGGGCTGTGCTACACAGCAGTATGGGATATGGATAGTACACTGGCCCCAGCAGATGAGAAAAAGCGTTCGCCCTCAGGTTAGTATAGCAGGAGGGAGGGCCAGATTGGAGCAGGTAATTAAACTTTCCCAAATTCACCTGGAAAAGTGGAATTACCCTTTAAGATTTTGCTTTATCTTTGACTAGTCAATATAAGAACTAGAGTAATGAAAAATGAGTCTAGAGTCATGTGGGTCTGTTATTTAATCACTACAAGCAAAGTATAAAATAAATATTATATAATGGAAGCCTTTCACTGCTGGGCCCTGCCTCCCATTTTTTAGCTTAGGTGGCCAGATCATTTTTGCTATTTTTAAATTTTTTTGTGTTTTTTTTTCAGTTTTTTACTTACAAACTTTAAACATTAGTAAACAACCCCATAAATAATACATTTTATAAAAGTGCATGACATGAAAAATAAAAGGTGGCAGTATTGATTTTGTATGTCCCATGATAGTTTACTATGCAATGCATGGATATGCACAGATAGTTCTACTACGCAAGGATGGGAACCGTGCGCTGGGTACACTGTGGCGTACTGGTAGTCAGTGATGGGATCCTTTAGCACTCAAGACAAAGAAGCCAAAGTGAATGCACCCCTCTCCCCTTTGTAATGTAAAATTTTAAGTTTGAACTTCAAGAATCTGTAAACATGCACCTTGTGGAGGTAATTAGAGCTGAAAATATTTTTTTTTTTACTGATAGGGTTGCTTTAAGTGACATTAGATGTAGATCAAAGGTCACACCCTTGATCTGCACATGAATTAAACAGTGAATACAATGTAACAATAAGGTTAGGTGGTATTTTAAATGGAGTTTCACCTTTAGACAGCAGTGCCTAAAGCCACTGAGGTAATACAGATTAAGACCTGGTTGTCGTTTTGACAGTTGGGATTTGATAGTGATAGAAATAATTAAACTGGTGGTGGGTTTTAAATGTAAACACCTACAGATCTTTGTTCTCCCCTTTCAGTATCTGCTGAAATATCTAAATCTAGGGTGCTGTGTAATGTACATTTCAACTTTATTATTTATCTGGTAGTAATTTTGTGGTGACTTTCACATTGTAAGCACTTGCAGTTGCAAATGTTTATTATATGTATGTATGTATATATATATATA
>NW_017307065.1:65714-131916 GCF_000935625.1 Nanorana parkeri | reverse complement strand
TATATATATATTAATAGTGCTGTAGGACCCCCCTGACACCCAAGGACATATGAGGAACCCTGAGATAGGGGGGACTAGCATTATACCTCAAGGTCTGGTCCTTTGCAATAGTGGTGCAATGTGACAGATGGATGCCTGTCACCTTTTAATGCAAAAACAAGAATTTGATTCACTCTCAAACAAAACTCCTGGGAGAGAGAATTATGGCACGGGACACCCAGGACTAGAGGGGAGGAGAACAAAAAGGTACACACAGCCTTCACTGGACCTTTAAGTCCTTTATTTTGTGAAGCTCCTAACTGTAAGATACAGGCAACTGCAGTTACTGATTTCTTGGGTAGAAATCACCATATTTCAGGGAAGAACCAAGTTTCTACCCAGATTGTCAGGCTCCATTTTCAGGCTGAAGTTCCTCCATGGCATCTCCATCCCCAGACTCCACATACTAGACCTCAAACCCAGACCTCAGTTAAAGCAAATAGTCACCCTCTTCAGGCAGCAGGCCAAGGAGGATCAGGTCACAGCATCCCTCCCCTAGGAAGGAGGACTGGGGAAGACTGACTTCCCAAGTTTGCTTCTGAATATTTATACCCTCTCTAGTGCAGCCTCTCAAGCAGTAGGCAGAAGCAAATAACCATCAGTGCTTAGGAGAGACCCATGAACGTCAAAGTATCAATCAGAATTAAACTGACTACACCCTGGCAACTTTTGAATTTAAATACCAATATCTAAAATGTAAATGCTTAGGGCAGGGTGTACTCACAACCTTTATTATTCAGCCTCTATCTGCCCCCTTTCCCTTCAATGGTCAGCTGGATGGACTGCCTCTCTGATTAATTGTCGTGGGTGATATCTAACCTACCTTTAACTGAGGTCCAGATTTACCTAGGAGAACATTGTACTTTTTGGGGCTGCCAGAGAGGCAATAATACACTTTGTTCTTGTGCAGTGGAGTGTAGATTTTAATTAACTATAGACCAGACAGGGTCTCTTTAAGGTACCTGTTGGGTCTCTGTCCATTCTTTAGGTCTCTATGGGGTCATATGCACCAGTAATCCAAAGCTAGGTCTGGAATGTTTACTGGTCATCACTGCTGTTCTTGCAAAATCATTTAACATTTTAATGCAAAACCTGCAGCAACAGCTTTGCATGTTAATCCATCATGCTTTCAGAGTTGTCATTATGTACTTACTAATTAATGTAACCCTGAAAATGCAGGCTACATTTATTATTTTCTGTCCTGGTGAAAATTGCATGTAAGCAGAATAGGTAACACTGCGTAGGTCAGATACCAATAAAGTATGTTAATAGTTAAGAAATTAGTTGTAGTTACAAGGATAAACCGCAATTTATAACATCACTGGCAAAAGCAGAAGCATCTGTTTGATTACTTTATTCACTATTTATTTTGCAGATATATGCTGATGAATTAGAAGGATCCAGCAAATCAATGCATGGTCATTTCCAATTTGGCCACACTGAAGTGTTTGAATAATGAATTCTCTTTTATCAATTGTAAACAATATACCTTGGTTTATGTGTTACATGCATGGCAGTCTGTGGATATTATTTCACATGGAGAGCGCATCATTTGGATTTAGCATTTTTTCTATCGTTATTTCACATGATGAGTTTGGGACCAAATTCATCATCTGTCACTGCTATAGTTATGCAAATAATCATATTGGACTTTTTATTGATTTAGATCATTCTAAGGTTCAGTGGCTCATAAATCAGCAGCTGCATTCGCTATATTGCCTGAATACAGAAGTGGCTACCTGAAAATGATTGTACTAGGAAAGACGATTACTTAAACTAGGCTGTTGAAAGGAAGAAAAAATATATGCAGGCTTTCTGTAGTAGGTATTTGAAAAAGATTGCTTATACAATTTATGTAAAAGAAACATTGTGTTTGCAAAGTGAAATATCATTTCAAAATAAAAGTTTGGTTCACTGTTTTACGGCTGGAACTTCAATATTTATTAACCCACAGCTGAAGGGTTTTGAAAGATTATGCTTTAAATGTACTGTATGTATGGTGGGTTATACTTAACCATGATGGATGAGGTATGCTTATTTGCACTGCATCTGTATTTTGTGTTTCAAGTCTGATTCAGATGTTATATCCTTTTCTTTTACATGTTGAAATTGAAGGGCACAGTTTGCAATTGATCTAGAAGGTTTAGCAAAACTGAGCTCAACCATTAGTGGGGCCGAGAAGAGATATAAACAACCAACAGGTAATAATAAAGACCACCAGTGTCCACTGACTAATCCTTAAACCAATGGATATCATCTTTTTCTTCCCAAAGATTTTGCAGCATCTCATTACCAATCCAATCTATTAGGGATGTTCAGATACCAAGTTCCGTACTTGGTACAACTACAAGTACTGCTACTTTTCCGGCTCCAAGACTAGACTAGAGAAAAACTCAAAAGTTAGGAGGCAGTTGTCATTTTTAAGACACATTGGTTATGGGGCTTCTGGGAGTTGTGCATCCCTTTCTTAATGTATGATTTGTTTTATATATAATGTATATACAGTATATATTAGGGATGCACCGATACCATTTTTTCCAGAACAAGTGCTGATACTTGTCCAAGTACTCACAGAAACAAGTACTGATACATTTTTGTTTAGTGTCATGCGACAGTTTTTCTAAAGCTATACAGACTAATGATTTCAAGACAGCAGTGGAGCCCCAAGGCCCTGTCACAGCTGCAACCGCTGCGACCCTGATAGTTCTTGAAAATGCCAAGTATCTGCACTGGTATTTGAACTGATAGCTGAACATCCCTACCATCTATTTAATTGTCCCCTGCTGATCAAGAGGGTGGAACTAGAGGGAGATGGTAGTTGGAGATGGGTTGGGATGGTGGGGTAAGATTGCTCTTCTGGGAAGGGGGAATATTTGTCTCGGTCTTATACTTGTGATGCATATTGATTTAGATTGGGTGTTTACCTGATTTTACACTACCAGACTGGTGCTGGACGGATCCCATAAACTCTCAGTATCTCTAGTGCTCTCCATAACCGTACTGATTAACCCCTTCATGACTGAGCTTGTTTTTAGTTTCTGTTCGTAAATGACTGACACACTTTTGAAATTTTTGCTGTGTGATTCTTCCACGTCAGTAATATACTTTCTTACAAAGTGCACCCGCACATGTTATATATTGTTTTTTTAGAGGACAGATATGTGATATAAATATATAGCCCTATGTGTGTCTAACGCCTCACTTAGGACAAATAAAATATAAAAAAAGAAGAAGAAAAAAACATTAAAAAAAACACTTTTTTTCCCAGTTTTGATTTGTAGTATTTTTTTTACAAAACCAGCACAGCTAAAAAAATGCAATAATGCAATAAATACATTCATTTATTTGTCCCTTATTTTAATTTTTTTTTAAAACTTAAAAATTTTATTTATTTAATTATATCAAGCAGTCATTGTGAATTAATATCACTGTTACTGCTTGATAAATTAATACATTTTTGGTTATTATCAGGCTGCTTCAAACTTCAGAACAGCCGATAATGAGTTAGTGACACTGATCCTGCAGCAGTTCAGGATTCAGCTGTCACTAAAGGTTTTCTGATTGTTGCAACAACGATCAGCAAACTGAAACATTCTTCTTTCAGGAATAGATACATTATAGGAATAGACACATTATGTATCTATTCATGAAAGAAAAAAAAAAAAAAAAGCCAGTATAGCTTGAGAGAGATATCTCTCTCGATCTATACGAGCTGTCAGAATGCCGGCAAAAGCCGGCATGTGTGTCCCTCTGCTTTGACTCTCAGACACCCGATATTAAGGTATCGGGTGTCTGAAAAAGGTTAACCCTTTCATTAATGAATGCCTCTGTAGTAAGGGCATCCATTAATGAATGTTAAAAGCTGATTCTCAGCGGTTAACAGCCCTCTAAAGCAGCAAATAACTCGTCACGTACAGTGTACGTGACGAGTCATTTGGTCCCTTTGTGGCTGGACGTACAGTGTACGTCTCCCGTCACGAAGGGTTAAACTATCCCCATCTTCAACAAGCATGGATGTATTTTACTGTGGGACAGTCATTTTAGAATTTCAAGCCCTTTTGTTAACACTGTTGTCTAATTAAAATGTGTCATCTCTGTACTTGACTAATGTCTTGTGTGCAAACATTTTGCAAAAATGTTTTAGAAAAACAAACAATGGACATTTTATTATAATTTGAAGGAACACATAATTTAAACCATCCTAACCTATCCATTTTAAGTTTTTGACTTCCAACAGACCAGCAGAGCAAAGTATCTGAACCATGACAGGTCTACATTATAGAAATAATTGGAAACTTTAAATTTCTGGAGGCTTAGGTACAATGTTTGCATTTCCTCTGCAGTCTAATGTAGTAGATACAGATTTAGTAGCTATATCTGTCCTGTCCAGTGGCCCCAAGTGAAATGACCGTAGCATGATACCTAACCCTTTTGCTGCCAAGGGTTTTTTTTTCACACATGATATAATCCACATTTTTAGGCCTGAAAATTACTTAAGACCCCTGAGAGTTAGATATTTCCTGAAAGCACAGATCCTGTACAATAAAATGACAGCAGTTGCACATTTTTATGTTGCATGATATTACCGCAACTCTTTATCAAACCCAAAAGTTCAGTAAAAATTACACTTAAATTAATTTTACCGCACAAAAACACACTATGATTTTTTTTAAATATAAAAGATGAGGCTATGCTGAGTAAATTGATACCCAACATGCCAAGCTTAAAAATTGTGTGTGCCCGTGAAACCACAACAAATTATGGTACCCCAAATTGTAAGATAGACAACACTTTAAAAGCCTGTACAGGTCATTAGTTTTGTTACCTGTGAATTTTGGCCCTAGAATTATTCCTCTCACTCTGGAACATGTGGCAATGTCTAACATATGTTGTGCAATTGACGTTTTTGTACATAGGTGCCCCATGTGTTTACATTAGGGATGCAATGCTGGGCATTTTCACAAGTACTCATACTCCTCAAAATGCCCCGATACCAGGCGCCAACACCAGCAAATTGCATTTTTAAACTGAAACTCGCACTGTCAACAAGTCCCCAGCAAGGTCCCGCCAGTGTTCCTGTAAATCTTGGAGCCTGTTTACAGCACTGGCCGCAAATCTCCTCCTCCTCCTCCCTGTAAAACCACGCTGCCTCCACCTGCCCGCAAGACCTACTGGGACCCCCAGTGAGACCTTGCAGCATAGACCCTGCACAGCCTCCTAAGACCCCACACAGCCACCTGAGACCCTCTGCTGGAGACATCAGGCTGGCACCCCATAGCAGCACAGACTATGTAGTTTCATATTATTCAGCATTGATGTATAATGCATTGCTGCGATTTGTAGTCCTCTATAGCCAGTTGCCATTCAGCATTTCTGTATAATGTATCACTGGGATTTGTAGTCCTCCCCAGCTGATGATGTTATTCTGCATTGCTGTATTATGTATTGCTGGGATTTATAGTCCTCTATAGCTGGTGGTATTCTGGATTGATGTATAATGTATTGCTGAGATTTGTAGTCCCTCTATAACTTAGAGTCAGTGGCAGAACTACCAGGGGCACAGTGTTTGCAGCTGGGGCTGGTCCACTGCACTCCACGTCCTAAAATCATTGGTCTGTATTGTTTTAGAAAAACTGTCACATGGTGCTAAAAAAAGTATTGGTAATTTGTATAGGTGACTACTTGAGGAAAAGTATTGGTACTTGCACTTGATCTAGAAAAAATGGTATTGGTGCATCCCTACCTTACATTACTATGCACATGTTCGCAGGGGCAGGGGACTTTTTTAATGTATGTTATTTTACTTTAATTTTTTTACATTTTCTTTTCTTTTTTTTTATTGCTATCACATAGGGAGGCTCACAAGCCCTCTATGTTATAGTATATTAGTGGTGACAGGTTCTCTTTAAAAGGTGACATTAGGGGTCCATTAAACCCCTACTGCCACCTTTCCACTTCAAAGAAGCTATTCAAGTGCAGATCAGGCTTGAATAGCCTATTCCCCAGCTTCTCTAGCTGAGGAATCAGAATGAAGCAATCAGGGAGGAGATGGGTGAATGGATGTACCTGTAGACAATTTTAATACTGGTCCTGGGTCCTCAGGAGGGGCAGCAGAACCTGGGAAGCAAGGTAGGTGTGCTAGGTAGGGGGAAACACTCCCAGCCCTACTAGCCGCTGGAAATGATCTGGCAGCAGCTCAGCCACCAGAATCACTTCCAGTGTAAAACCATTAATTGATTTTACATGGCTAAAAAAAGAGTCCCAGCAGCGATAGTCATCGGGAGTCTGTTTGGAGGGGCCCACTGCCACCGAGATGGCTACAGCCCTCTAATGCATAGTTCTTCTCATTTTCCTTGCTAAGGAGTCCTAACACACACAGAAGATTAACACACACAGAAGATTGAAATGTAGTTGGAAATGTTTTGTATGCAAGTATTATATGAACTATGGCATATGAACATTTTTATTTATCTAGTCAGTAGCTGTAGCTCTTGACTGCTTTTCACATTTCCCATGGACTCCTTATCACTTGTGTTTAGAAAAGCCTCTTGCTTACACAATATCTGAAGGTGAAATTTAAACACACACCTGAGTCACAGTGGCTCAACTCACACTCTTCCCCTCTCTCCATCAGGCCTTACCCAGATAGTATGTTTGCATTCATTAACTTTTTATTTTATTATATTTTTTAAACACTTTTCTACAAGTTTAAACAGAGTCCCGGCGGCAAAAGTCGCCGGGAGTCTGTTTAAACAGCCCCGATGCTGGCGACGTACACTGTACGTCGTCAGTCACAAAGGGGTTAATATTATGGCTATCACAGGGGGGTGAGAAGCCCCTTATTTGATAGCATTAGGCGGGTGACAGGTTCTCATTATGGAGACATCACAGGTCTATTAGATCCTTGACATCCCTCCTGCACTTTGCCAAAGCAGACTGCACACTTCTGTAATACCTCTTATGATGAATGATGAAACTCAGCTGCGGAAGTCTTCAACAAAACTTTTACTTCAAGATTATGACAGTCTCTATAACTAAGGTTTTATCAATGGTAATGTTTGCATCACATCACAAGAAAAATAAATTAATCATACTGAATGCCTCTCACTGCTGAAATCATTCCAACGTTCAGTTCACATGACAGGATTGAAGCAGTATGTAAAGGTGGCCATACACTCTACAACCATCGCAAGACTTTAGTCTTGCGATGGTTGTACGAGATTTAAAAAAACGTACGATCTGCCTATCTTGGACAGGCAGATCGCACTCTCGATCATCGCAAGCTCGCCTCCCTGAGGGGCGGGCTTCCGATGACCGCAATGCTGAACGGGCAGTGTGCGCGTGCGCACACCGGCCCGTTCGGCATTTGTCTTCCGAGCACCGTTCTAACCAGCCGAGAATCGTACGATTCCCGGCTGGTTTTCGAACATGCTGGTTCGACAGAAGACGTGCGACCGTACAGTAGAAACGGCCGCACGTCTCCGTTCACACTGCTGGATTATCGTACGAAAAACCGATCGCATACGATTATCGTATGATAATCGTGCAGTGTATGGGCACCTTAACAAACTGTTATAACAACGTTATTAGTTTGAAGTCAATAAACAGTAATAATCAGTTTGTAATGTTAACTTCACAACACAAGAACATTGTCTGAAGACAATAGTTAGTAATAATCAATTTGTATTTCAAGTTATCCTCACATCAGCAGGGTTATGGCATTAGCTTGAAAAACATGTAGTAGCAGAGGCAACTTGTAATAGATGATTAACACCACAAAGTTTAAAAGCCATACTGGGCTGTGTGCATTTCATCAGCTGTGGCAGTTAATACTTGCTGTTTAGTTGTACTCAGGCTGCTACAGGGGAATCCTCCAGACTGGGCTGATTGCTGGTGTATAGAAGCTGTGGAGTAGTGATTTGCTTGAGTCTTGGTGAACCATGAGTCCCAGCAGCATCGGTTTGCAGCAGAACTGGAGGCTTTAGGGTGTAGGCTATAGAGCCTATTAAGAGGCAGGATGGAGAGCAGAGCTGCTAAGAAACTTGTCCGGCGTCCTAGTCCCTGCAGGAACATCGGACAAGTGAAACTCTGCGGTCTTAAGCTGAGGAGGGGGGTGGAGCGGCATGATGTGGGCGGACTGTGGGCGGAGTCACCCTACTGGGTCTGTTACAACTTCTTAATCTGCTGTTCACCCAGCCATAACAGCCAGGATCTGATGGCGCTGAACCTGGAAGTGCTCAGAGCCGAATGCTTCCATGGTCATTATGTGCAGCTTGTTTTATGCTCCTGGCAGTTAAAGAATTTGAATCAACCTGTTGCTTTGCTCTGCATGGGTAAAATGCAAATGAATTGTAAGAATGTTTGTTATTTTTTTTAAATACTTGTTCTACCTATTTTTATTGTAGAAAATATAAAAAATGTGTAGATTTGCCATTTGAAGGAGCTCTGTGTTTGGCTTGATCACATTCATCCTCCTTGTTTTATACTGTATATATTGAGATAACATATCAGTGAGTCAGCTGACTTATTGCAAAAAAGAGCAGTAAAGCAGGAAGCAGAACCTAAATGTGCAATGAGCTTTACTTTGCAATTTGTAATCTATACATGAAAACAATTTTTTTTTTAAGTTTTAGAATACATTGATATGATGTTAATCTTTTTCCAATTCTAAGAAAAATTCTTGAAACTAGACATTCCCTTTAAAGGTTGCTTCAAAGTCTTTGTTTACAATTCACAGACTTATTAGCAGAAAACTGACTTTTCTTTTTCAGTTCTCTAATCATATGAGAGAATTGGTTTTGCACCAATTCACACATCTATTTAATTGTACTACTCTACGGTACGCTAACTCTGGCATCTGCACACTCAGTAAGTCATTATTGCCATGTGACACATTGTAATGCATGCTAATTGGGGAAGCAGAATTATCTTATAGTATCACATAATGTGATTCTGTGTGACAATAATATCAAGGTGCTTTCATTACACTATCCAGTAGCTGAAATTCTGCTCATATCTTATAATGGGCCACAGATAAATGTAAGAGGTGCACCAACAAATGACAATAACATTACCAGTGAATAGCCCGAATATCACTTTTCAGCTTTTCCTTTGCCACAGAATATTTGTAAACATTTAAAACACAATGACACCCCCAATTTCTATAAGACTTTCATTTCTAAATGCAACTTTTCATATTTTCTGCGGCATCGGCTACTTTAGGAAGAGGCAAAGAAAGAAGTAACTAAGGTGCACAACTGGGTCTCATTTACTACTTTAGGAAGTGATGTTAGATGGAGTGGAAGCATATTCCTGAGAATTTCCATGCTTGCTAAAAGTGGAGCAAAGAGAGGACATGAATGAACACTTTTCAATTCATTTAAAAAAAAAAAATTCAGGCCCCTTAGCAGCCACGTGGGCACCAATGTTAGTAGTTATACCTCTGATTGGGCTCCCTGAAGCTGCTAGACCTTAGGCAAGTATATAGATTGCCTTGCTAATATTCCAGCTGAATCCATTGGATGATTTACCCCCACTTGCTGCATTGGTGAAAACTAGCAAATGTTAGATTTATTCCTACCATTTTCAGTTTTGGTTACAATGGTCACCTGGACAAATAGAGAAGTGATTGTTCCTACCTGGGGCACAGCAATAAACACATGACAGTTCTAACCTTTCCCCACTCCATACATATATTTCTTTATTAGGCAATATCTGGTCCCCCCTTTGACTATCATATAGCAATTGCCCAGTAGTTAGCAGAGGCTGTCCCTGTTCTTGCTGACGGCTAATTCTATCAAACTCTCATTAATATTTAAGAGACTACACATGATACAGCAGGGTAAAATTGGCCAGTAACATTACATTTCTAATGAGGTTGAGAACTGGCTGAACTGCACTAGAGGGGTTTTACTGGAAGAATTAAAAGGGACAGCAGATGACACACATAGGCCCCAATTTGCTAGAATCAAAGAGTACAGCCTGGAGCTTTACTACAAGAATTAAGATATTGCAGAGGATATCGAAGTGTACAATTGGTCTGCAGCAGGACAGTTTTAATCAAGGAAAATAGGCTTAACTGGTGTATACCAAATTTTTGTTTATTCTATGGGGGTGATGGACGGCGAATGTGACAAATATAATATCATCAGGTGGTTTAGGTGTACACTGTTCTTGTACTTTTTTTTTCTTAATGATGAGCGACATCGTACTATCAAAAGGTAGCTCTAAGAACAGATAGTCAGTAACAAGTAAATACTGTGCTTTGTACCTCAAATTTAAAAACATAAAATAATAAAAAACAAAAGAAATGAAAACCCCAAAAATCCCTGAAACAAAAGTATGTTTCTTGAAGAAAAAAAAAACAGTTTAACTGAAAAGGCCCTATCAAGTCAGAAATGGAAAAAGATCTGGGGGTCATTGTAGACCACATGTTGAATAATAGCTTGCAATGCCAGGCTGCTGCAAACAAAGCGAGCAGAGTACTGTAATGTATTAAAAGGGAATGTACTGTAGAGACAAATCTATAATTTTACCACTTTATAGATCGCTGGTTCGCCCTCATCTGGAGTATGCGGTCCAGTTATGGTCACCAATCCACAGAAAGGATGTCCTTGAGCTGGAAAGAGTCAGGAGAAGGGCAACCAAACTAATTAGGGAGATTGAGGAACAAAGCTATTAGACAAGGTTACTAAATTTTCAATGGTGATAGCAACAGCAGCAATAAACTTTTACAGTAAACACCATAACAAAGACAAGAGGCCACCACCTAAAATTGGTGTAGAAAAGATTTCAGCACAAGGGACGAAGGGGGCTCTTCTCAGTTATAGCGGTTAAGGTTTGGAACTTGCTGCCGCAAGCAGTGATTTCAGCTGAGTGTTGAATAATTCAAAAAGCATTTGCATGATTTCCTCAGAGACCGTAACATTCACGGGTACAGGTACTCTTAAGAACAAGATCACACAGGGACTCATACAAACGCATACACATGCAGAATCACATGCATACATGCAATAGGTTGAACTTGGTGGACCTGTGTCTTTATTCAACCTCAAATACTATGTTACTATGTAACAGATAATTACATTCCAAAACTCAAAATGTGATACAAAACAGTTAAATGTAACAACTAACCACAAATCAATCACAAATTAAAATAACAAAATGCAGTTATAGGAACAAATAAGAAAAGTAGTAATGAGGTTGATTCACAACTAGCAACCAGAATTAAAGTGCCATTTCCTAACTAGCCATTATCTATCCCTAGGCAGTTAATCAGCTTTTCCTACACTTCCCCTACAGCTGCTTCAAATACACTGACACTATGGTTGCTCAGTTCCCCCTTAATAATGAAGAAGCTGTCTTATCCACCCCCCTTATTGGCCCTTCTAAGCCTAGTGGCCATATCTCAGAGGCCATGAATTGCATTATAGTTTAAAAAAAATCTCCCTGGGGAATTTGTAAATTCCCTGGGACTGCAAATCCCGAACCCACAGGGATCGACTCTAACCCATGGTAGCGGTGAACACAAACCTCATCATTATTAATACTAAAGTTAAATAAGTAATAAAGTAAATAAGTTATAGGGATTTTTTGTTCAATTAATTTTTTTTGTTTCTTTAAGTTTATGATTGTGTTATTTGTATAACATTCTTTACAATTTTTTTAATTTTTAAAATTTTACAAATAAACATTTAATATAAGGTTCTTCTATGCTTCAGTGTATTTAGTGTATGTGGGCTGTTTAATAAGAAAGTCCAACACTAGCTTTGCACTTGTTGCATGCTAGTGTAGACTAAAGATCTTCACCTCCACGTTAACTGACCTTTGCCTGGATACTGACCATGTCTCTGCCCGCTGCCTGAACTGACCTAGGACTGTTTATTGACCATTTACGGTACTTTTTCCTTAATATAGTAAAAAAATAAAAACCCCAGTGGTGATTAAATACCACCAAAAGAAAGCTCTATCTGTCCCCAAAAAAAGGATATAAAATTCATTTTGGTACAGCATTGTATGGCTGAATAATTGTCAGTCAAAGTATCGCAGCGCTGAATACTGAAAAATGGCCTGGATGGGAAGGGGGTTTAACACCGCGGAAGTCAAGTGGTTAACTGTGTCTGTTCATTGCTGGCTGATCTCATTATCATCTTAAAGATATATTTCAACACAGTCTGTCCTAACAAATGGTTAAAGATCTCAGGGTAGTATATGTTAATGAGGGGAAACTCACTCTTTCCCCAGATATTCTGAAGTTGCTCAGAATATCTTGCAGTCCTGTGTATATTCCTGCTTCAAAGAGACTACTAAAAAAGTAAGAAATATCTTTTAAAAACAAAACAATTTTTAGGTATGCTGTGTGACTGGGAATGCATAAGAAACGTATTGTGTCGGTTTCTTAAATTTGACTGAAAAAGTGGAAATACACTTTAAGGAGATGCTGCCATGCCATCTACACTTAGGTATAAAGTTGTTCTCACTGAGGTAGTTATTATTTGTTGGCTTTTGTTATCATGCTTTAAAAGATGAATGCCACTGTGCCCTATGGAAGATGCACCCAAACTGTTGCAGGCAGCAGTCAAAATCTGCATTATCCCATGTTGCAGCATAAATGCAACCAGCATCAAAGCTGAACTCCAAAAATATATAAACACACCAATTATGACTGGAATAGGGGGGGTAGTACTAGCATCTAGGGATGTCCCGATGCCACTTTTTCAGGCCCAAGTACATCCCCTCATGTACTTGCCGATACCAATTACCGATACTTTTTCTTAAAGGGACAGGTGACTTTAAATGATCCATAGTACAACTACATGTTATGTACTATGGATCATGGTTTAACCTATTCATGTTAGCAGGGGAGAATTGTAACTCTATTGCTGGAGTGTAGTGGAGGTGTGTGCTGTATATATGTACTACATATACATTACACACGTCCAGTACACTATAGCAATAGATTTACAGCCAGCCCCGTCCCAGCTTCCCTTACTCACAGTTTCACTCCGATCCCCGTAGCTTCACGCGGTGCCTCTTCTGTCCACCGGAGCAGCAGTGACGCGACGCTCGGCGAGGTAAGTAAGACGAAAAAAAACCATAGCCCAAGCTTCGGCGCTAGGCTTCGGGGCATTTTGACAAGTACTTGTCAAAATGCCCTGTATCGGGCCCGATTCCGATGCTAGCATCGGTATCAGGACATCCCTACTAGCATCCTTATCAATGCAACATAAAATCAAGGGGATAACCCTGTTTTTCACTCCTCTCACTTTGTCTCCCTGCATGATGTACAATTCTCCTTTAAATGCTTACTCCCCAGAGATATCACCCACCCATATTTCATGGCTAGTTCATATTTACTGTATCTTATTTATTGTAAAAAAACAACTTACCCTTGCAGTGGGGCTCATTTTGTCTAGGGGACTGGAATAGATCTGTTTTACGTACCCGATTTTGGCTCCCGCTGCGGTCAGTACTCACCCCCCTCTGCTCCGGCTATGCAATGTTCTTCATCCTCATGTCTAATGCAGGTCAATGGAACTGCATAAGACATGATGATACCAGTGGTCCTTGGACTGCCAGAGCAAAGGAGAGAAGAGGCTGTGGGGACTGGTCCAGCAACCTGAAGGTAGCTGATGGGACAACCAAAGCACAAAGCTCTTGCAGTGCAGGGGTGGCTTCACTGCAAGAGTACGTTATTTGTTTGTTTGTCTGCAGTTCTTCTTTAAGTTTAGATATCATTTACAGGAGATAGGTGTTTCATTACAAACCACGCCTCTTGAAGCCACAACCAGGAGATTTTGTAACTGGTTCACTATGCATCCTGCATTTTATCTTGCCTAACAGAAGTGTCCCAACATACTATTTTGAAATGTTAGTAACTTAACTTATTTTGATTGATTCACACATGTAAAACAATGCCAGGATTAAAGTGCATCATTAGGCAAAACCTTTTTATTTTGTTTTGGATAGAGTGGGGAAGGGTTAAACCTTCTTTCAAATTTTTATTGCGGCCTGTGTCTGCATTAAGGAGCATCACCCCTCTATTAGTACCAGTGACCATTGCCATCTACAAAGAAAGTGAGAAGATATTCAACATTTTATAGTTTTACCCATAGTAAGAGGTAAGGGGAAATCCTCACTTTGGGGGATTTTCTCTAACTTCCTGTTTTATTTTTGGAACAGGAAATGAAGGGACATTTCTCCAGTTGTACAAAGATAGCAAATTAAACTAGCAGGGTTTTTAAACCTATTTAAACCCTATTCTATCCCTGATATGCACTTCAAGCACTCCAATGTCTCCTAAACCACAACCATTTCCCAAAAAGAGGAACTAAAAGTACAGTTCAACTTTTGCAGTCAAATTTGGGAAAACCGCTTTATGTGTGTTGTGTTCCCATTCACACAGCGTAGCTATTTTTAAAATATGTATTGCATATCCTTTAGATGTCTCTTTGGTGAAGGTCTTTGTGCAGGTTCCAAGTTACTATGAGCAGTTTGAAAGAAAAAGTAGAAGGACAAACTGAGCTTCTTCTTAAAGTGGACCTTGACCCCCCTTTCACTAAAAATAATATCAACATGAAGCTCTATATGCTGATATCAAATCATCTTGCATTCATTCGTTTTAAACAATATTTTTTTGCTTTCAATTACAATTAATGCTTTTCCACTTCCTGGTTGAGTGAGGTACTGGTGTTGTAGCCCTGGCCTAACAGATGAATCCTAGAAAGACGACATCAACAGTGCCTTCCTGGGAAATCTGATATGTAAACAGCAAAAATCTCAAAAGATCTTGGGGGAAAAGGCATTTTTCCCCTGAAATTATGTGCACTGTTACATGGTCCAGGAGGCAGAGCCAGAGTTCCAGGATGTAGAAGGGAGATGGATTATTCTGCCCTTAGTAAAAAAAAAAAAAAAGGCCACTGTTAGAAGAATGGGGAGGAAAAGAAAAATAAGGTATGCAAAGAATAAAGAGACTGACAAATGAGAACTGTGTTAGTCTCTGTGTCGTTCATTTACCACTCTGGCAGAAATGATTAAACCATATCATATGGCTGGTAACCGGAGTTCAGCTTTAATATTTTTCTTTTTTACTATTAAAAAATATCACATTAAAGTAGTGTCCCTTGCAGTTAACAGCAAGGTCTTCTTAATATATATTCTTAATAAGATCTTATTATATCTGGGCCTCCTCCCCTTTCTAAACAGCAGCATGTTTTGCCCACTAGGCAAGGATGACACCACGCTCCATCTGGCGAGATACCAGGAAGTGCTATGTAGCCCAAATCTTATGAATGACCATCCTGTGCTGTAGCATCATTTCATGAGATTTGGACTACTAAGTATTCACAAGGATCTATGGTGTTACCCCCTGCAGTACAGAAGCCACAAGTAAGGTACAAAAAGATGCAGTATTTACTGACCTTTCAAAAGGAGTTGTAAAGTCCCAGCATATACTATCCTGTTATAAGCATTGTAATAGGAATACACACTAGAGTTGTTTTTGATAATGTAATCAACGCTTACTTGAAAAAAAAATCCCTTTTATGTAGCGAGTGCTCCCTTCTGTCTGTCCATCACTTTCAACAACTTCTTGCGAGATGCGATATTTCCCTGCTGCTTGATATGATGCATTCTAGATTACTCAAGACTACATATCCCATCATGCATTGCTTCCATTGTGGGAAATTCAGATGTCAAGTTGTAGTTCCGACGACAGGCTTAGATAGCATGGTGATACAAGGAAGAGCATATTCACAGGCCTGAGTGAAATTCTGTCAGTACATTGAGGAAGTACACCCTATGGGCATCTTCAATAATACGTTTTCAAACTTCTAGATCAATATTGCTATTAGGAGTGTGTTACTGGTCTCAATCATGTGAGAATATGAGACAATAACTGTAGAATAATGAGAAGCAATAACAGTTCTCAATCGGCCATGTTCTGGCTCTCTTTTTTACAAGTAAAACACTTTGATAACATTTATAACATTAACAACTTTTTTTTTCTCTTTTCTCAGGTTTTTCAGAAATTGTTAATTAATGTGCTTATTTCACAATTTCAGAAGCATACTCAATTCAATATACTTCAATATAACAAAATATCACACTGCTATGACTAAAGGCATGTGTTCTATTACCAAAAAAAGTAAAACAAAATTATTTTACATTTTGGATGTTTTGCACTGTACGATTTCATCAAACAAATCCCATTAGCAGGGTTTCCACAATTATATACACAAGTTCAACACACTAGCGTTACTTAAATATTCTTTCAGCAATGACAAAATGGATTTAAACTAATCATAGTTGGCATTACTTTTAACGTTAAGTATCTTCTCTCTTTTACCTCTTGAATGCTACATGGCTGCTAACAGGTATTTTACATACCTGTACATTGCATACCGAAATACATAAATCAGAGGTGTGTCTGTGTGTCTCAAATGGAGATCACCTTCCCTGGGGAAAAAGGTAGTCCAGGCAGCAAAGTTCTTTTTCAATCTGACTAGCAGTCAGTTTTTATTTAAAAGGTTGCAATAAAACAGAAAATAAATTCTCGCCATCCAGGCTCTAACTAAACAGGCAGGTTTCCTCTCTACCAGGGGGTGAGCTTATCTCAGCCACCTCACAAAAAGTACTTTACGCAACCTTTTACTCACTACCATCCAACTTGTAGCTCTCTCAGAATGCTGTGTAAGTACGCATTACCGATACTTTTTCTTAAAGGGACATGTGACATTTTTTCTAAAACAACACAAGTTTTTCACCAGAGCTAAATGCAGATGTCGCCAGAGCTGAATACATGTCACCAGAGCAGAATACATGTCCCCAGAGCAGACTACATGTCTCTGGAGCGAAATATATGTCACCAGAGCAGAATACATAGCCCCAGAGCAGAATACATGACACCAGAGCAGAATACATGTCCCAAGAGCAGAATACATGTCACCAGAGCAGAATAAATGTCCCCAGAGCAGAATACATGTCTTCAGAGCAGAATAAATGTCCCCAGAGCAGAATACTGTTGCCAGATCAGAATACATGTCCTCAGAGCAGAAAGCATGTCACCACCGCAGACTATATGTCACCAGAGCTAAATACAGTGCTAGAACACCAGCCTGAAATGGTGGGTGAATGGTTGATCGGGCAGGTGCTGGCTCTGGGGCTGTACTGTGCTGTATCAGACAGTCCATGGCTGTGCCTGCACTGAGATATAGAACCAGACAAGCAATGCCATGGACAGCTACTGCCAGATCCCCAGAAGGCTGCCTGAAGTTCTCACAAGCGTGGGAACTCAGACAGTCACAGCGGTTGAAAAATTGGCCTTAAGTATATCGGCCTTAAGAATTGGGTCATTTTCACGACTACAAGTATCTGTGAAAATGCCCGATATCGGGACATCCCTAAAATATATATATATATATGTAGTGCACCTCTGATTTCTAGCCCATGTTGTTAATAATAAAAAGGCTTTTGAGCTCATTTGAGACTTTGTTTATTTATACACCTTGTATTAATCAAAAGCTAATAAAACACATAATACAACACTCAATACATGCTTTTAACTGAACATATATAATTGATAAACAATTATGAGTTTCTTACATCAGTTTTAGTTAACATTATATAATTTAAATAGTTTTACATATCAGTAGAATAATGAGAAGCAAATGTGCTGGCTCTTTCTCACTTTCCCTTTTGGCCAGAATGTCTCTTCCTCTCTCATTACTGCATCATGCACCACCTATAGGCTGCTTACAGAACACCTTCTACAGAACCCTTAAAATTTATATAACAAATTGTGTGGTGTATTTTTTTTTTTTGAATTTACAGTCTAAATTCCAGACCATCACAAGTGGGATAGAACGTCTAAAAATGTAATGTAGAAATACATATTTATTACATTTTTATTTGTACTTCTATATTTCTATTTCGTATCAGGTCCCAGATATATTAAATGGACTTTGATTTTTACTGCAGCATCTGCTTTAAATATGTTTTAATATTTTATTTGTTTATTTTTTTTCAACAATTCTTTTTCTATTGATATTTTGCTACAAAATATGGAACAATTTGAGAAATTGAAGGTAATGAACAGCTTGATTCTAACTAAGTTTTGTTATTAATAGATGCCTATTTTGAAAATTCTGCTCATGCCTTCCTAGCTATAAGATATAGAGGAGCAGAAATAGCTTTGTCTTTAAGACAAATTTCAGCTCATGGGCGTAAGTGAGCAATACATTTTACACTTTCTTAGAAGAAATACAATAAGGGCTGACAGAATGCACATGAAACCGTGCAGAAAGTTCTAGCCTTTCAGAAAGCTTTTATACACTATCTAGAGAAACCTTAATTGCATTATAACAAAGGTAACATTGGCGGCATGCTGACATAACTTGCACAGACAATGATGCTACTGCCGATTAACTATACAGCAAACATTACACCTGTACTTGTCACTAATGTTTTGAGAAGCTACAAAATAATTGCCGGTTAGCCCAGAGGCTGTGCTCATTTCCATTAGCCAAGTCTCAAAGGATGCTCGAGAAATGTTAGGAAGTTGTGGTAAACAGAAGTATGCTAAGAATTAAAGGGCTGGGAAGATAAATATCACTGACCTCTGTGAACCTAAGTGACTGAAGTGTGTTTATTGGGAATTTCTGTGCCATGTAAATATGACACCTTTCCACTTTAAAAATCAGTTCCAGAAAGGCTGAACGGCAACAGCTACTAAAACCATGTGTGAGCAAAATTGTTTGCATTCCTTTGCAATGTGTTGACCCTTTGAAGAGGTGTGTGGGTGAGCGTGTTTGTGTATGGCCACTTTTTCTTCATTACAGCCAATATAACAAATTTGCATCTGCTGCATCATATATTACGTAAATATTTTTTTATAACTGATTATCTTTAATTACTGCAGGTATTCTATGACCATGCACTGGTTTGTGGAAATGCCATATTGGCCTTGGCAAAGGATGGTAAAGATTTAGGGTACACCAGTCTGCATATTGGGTCATTTTTGTTAGATATGTTTATAACTCACTTACTGTATATCTTGCATGGAAAGCACTAGTGGTCAGCCAAAGAGATTTCGGATCAAAACTATCATTAAAACTATGTATGTTTATCAGTAAAATGACCAATAGCTGTGGCAAGAATGTCCCTCAAGATATACAGTTATGGATTTGTGTGTGTTTATCATAATACTCCAGTATACTGAATATATTATCATCATTGAATTATATGGAATCAAGCATTTTGGAGTAATCTACATAAGGAGCATTGGTGGAGCACAGCACATTGTTTTCCTTGGATTTTACAAGGATTGGATTCTCCAATATAATATAAGAGACATTATATACATAAGGCATGCTCATCAGATTAGTGGGCATTCAAGAAATGTTCATTTGCTGACTATGTATGATAATACACAATGCACGTGATACTCAGATTTGAAATAACCCCTTGGTGGTCCTATGCATGGCGAAAATAATTATTTGATCCCCTAGGGTATTAGGGCTTAGGCTCAAGCTTTTATTTGTTTTGGATAGCCCATTACTCCTGGACAGGTAGAAAGGGTCAATTCCAGACTGCAATAAAAAAATAATTAAATACATGATTATATATATATATAATGTATACACATGCACATACAAATACACATACATATGCTCACCACATTGCCGAAGTAAAATCTGTTTGACATCTGATAGCCTGCTAATCTTGCTAAAACGCAACAGTAGTTGAATGTAATTTTCAATTTTAAGAAATAAATGTCAGCTTTTAATGGCTTTAGACTGAGCATGGAAATTGCTAGGGTCTTTGTACCTCTTCACTAGCAATGGAAGCCATGCCCAGACCCCCAGCAGGAGATTAAATAAACTGACATGATCTCCTGTCAGCAGAGAAGCATTTCACCTTCATCTCAAATTTAGGTTTTGCACAAAACACAAAGTCTTACTGCTAGAGAAGTAAATATTTTTAAGGTGTCATTTTTCCAACATAGTCCTCCTCTGAGACATTGTGGAAGGCTAAATAGAATGCAAGTCAATGCTTACATTTAACTACAAGATTCAATATATCACCTGTCAAAGTCTCTTGGGATTGTCAGCTAACACTGCAGGCAAGATAAGTAAAGTAAAAGGAATAAGATTAACACTATTCCTTTTACCCTAAAAATAATTTGAATTTCAGTGTGGCAGCATTTTAGGCATCATTAAAGAGTGACTTTAGCAACCAAGAAAAAACATTTAATAAACTGGTAATTTTATCCAGAAATTTCTGTCACTTTCTACACTAGAAAGTCTGCTCAATTTACCTATAAATGATATGAACAAAGCATTTTAACAAGCAATTAGCATGCTTTTCTTTTTTTGTACAGTATTTACTGTAAAGTAATTTGTTATGTGACTTTTATAGTTTTATATGCTTTCTATCTTTTATACTGTTTATTGTAATAATGACATATATATAGTATTAGATATTTGAAGGTTAGCCATCAGAGGCTGGGTTAGACAGTACAATGTTCCTATGTAAGTGCTTAAGAACTGTTAAGATAACAATGTCATATTATCAATCAAATAAGAAATGCATTATTTTCAATGAGTTACATATAGACTTGAACTTTGAGAAGGAGCAATGAAGCACAATCTTTGTGTAGCACTGCAAAGCAGAAAGCAAAATGCAAGTATATAATGAGCAAGTGTGGTTGCCTGCAACTACATAACTAATTATACAGTATACATAGAAACAATATATTTAACAATATTACAGCACGATAATGACATAATAACATTACATAAACCAAGCAGTTCTCTTAAAAACAAAAGTGATAAGACTTTTTTTTTAAACATAAAGATAAAAAGGGCAGAAACATGACCTATGATAGCGCTGATAGCCAAACACCAGTGCAGACACACCCATTTTCCTTCTCACCAACAGTATTTTCTTATGTTATGTGAATTATGTGGAACAATGTTTCAACATTAGAACTTGTTTATCATTTAAATGTTGTAAGACTGTCTCTGCCTTGGTTAAGCAGGGATGGCAAGCCTGTAAACAAAATGCTGATCTCATTTATGATGTATTATATGTCCAGGCTGGAGCCTGCATCATGTCAGAAAGGGCATTCAATGCATCAGGCCAAATATGTGACTAAGAAGCTGTATTTCTATTACCTGGGGTAAGGGTGTACATTTTTTGGAGTCACACTATTTTACCAATCACATTAATTAGAT
Organism: Nanorana parkeri; assembly: GCF_000935625.1. NCBI lineage: Eukaryota > Metazoa > Chordata > Amphibia > Anura > Dicroglossidae > Nanorana > Nanorana parkeri. The sequence goes on along the minus strand of NW_017307065.1, from coordinate 110,644 downwards.
TTTGGGTTTCTTGCACTTTAGGTACTAGGCTGCCCTGCTGCAAGTGTCATGTCAGATTGGGCCTACAATACAGTGGCAGGGATTTATTATTAAGAAGTTGCATTTTAACAACTAGGGGTGAGAGTGTTTTTTGGGCTGCAGAAGGTTTTACATTTTTTTGGGGGGGGGTCAAATAATAGAAAAGTGTTAGGACAATAAAAACAACTCTTCGCAGGCTGTCAGCAAAACTGCCTGATGCAGTCTAATTAAAACAAAAGTATGTAGATTTAGATATAAAAAAAGTAATTATTAATACAAATCACAGTTTATTTTTTTCAGAGACAACAGCCAGAAATATTGTGCAGACTTACTCCACAATATGTAAACACTTGTGCAGGGCCACAGTTTAAGAGGGAGGGGTTTACAGCAGCCAAGCAGCCAAGCAGCAACTGATATTGTTGCTGACACACACAAAATGGTATATCTCCGTGGAAAAAAATTATGTGATGTCTTACAAAACTGCTGTAGCAGTGTGTAAAACACAGTGCAATGTATTTATGAAAACTGAGGCAGACAGAAATTTGGAGAAGTTGCTTATGGTAACCAATTAGCTTCTCTCTTCCGTTTGTTCAGTTAAGCTTTAAAAATGAAGAGAGAAGCTGATTGGTTGCTATGGACTCCACATTTTGAATGCTCCCGTTTGATAAATTGCCCTCAGTGTTTTTTTTGAGTCAGTGTAAAAATGTATGTATTTAGCAATGATCACTATCATCTGTCACTGTAAAATCTATCCCTAGTCTGCTATAGCACTGTACAACACATTCTTAGTGTATCTATGACTCAATGTAAATATAGATAGACATGTTCAGCAATAAGCACCAGCATTAGCAACTAGCTTTCCCTGCAGTCTATGTTCTTTCCCTAACTACTTTATGCATCGTTCAACACATACTGAACAAAGGCTGCTGGGAACACTGACTTTCATAAGAAGGGGGTGGCAACATAAGAAAACCTTTGTGATTGGCCTTGGTAAGCCACCTGACCGTAGCTCAGAGGCCAGGAAGAACATTGCTTTGTTGCTATGGGTACAATTGGCCGCATAAGCACACTGTTCTGTTTAACCATTAATGGCTTGGGTTTAGGTTGAACTTGTGGTTGACCTGAACCCAAAGCTCATCCCTACTGGTAAGCTGTTATATATAAATGTTTGTTTTAGGCTTAGATATGCTTTTATATGGGCAGAGAGTAATAAGACTGATATTTCCCAGAGCTCTCCTTATTTTAATGTACATGTATAGTAATTTTAAAATTTTGAAAATATGTCACATTTAATTTATGGCTATAAATGTACTTTTTGAACAGTAAGGTTGAAGCAGCGCTTTACAAAACTGAAGGAGACAACACAATTAACAATACAATTTTAATACAGGAGGTCCCTGCTCGTGAGGGCTTACAATCAAGTAGGAGGGTCTTCATAATTTTTTTTTTTTTTACTACAATTGTCAGAAGGTGTTGGTGTCAGAAACCCAGGTGCAGGGAGGCTCGCCAATACAAAAGACACCTTTAAATAAGCAGACTGAAATGTTTGTGTACAGCCTCCTATATAGTGGTAGGCAGCATAGGTAGAGTCCGTGGGTGAGGTAACCATAAGCAAAATCCGAGTCTCAATCCAATAAACATAGCACAGGTCAGGGCGGGCAGCAAAGGTTCAGGGTCAGTAGACAAGCCAAAGGTCAGAATAACAGTAGTAACGGGGCCTAAGTACGCCAGGTACTACACTATGAAATACTGCAATAACCAAGCACTGAATGTTTGGTTTGATTCAAATCTATACCTTATGGCACTAAACTGATATCATCCCTGGAGGCATAGCTTCCTGTCTGCTGGTCTTCATTAGACTGTGCAGTGACTAGCGCTCTCTCTTTAAGGTGTGTGTACATGCAGGTGTTGGCAGCCAGAGGACTGCAGGGATGAGCAGGAGGCGAGACCCGTGGCTGACACCCAGGATCCTTGGACAGCTGGGGGAATGCATCCAAGGAACGCAGGGCATCCAGACGTAAGTTCTCACAACAATGTTTTAGGTTTTCGTTACTGGGAATGGACTTTGTGGAACTGATATATCCATGGAAGGAATGGCAAGATATTTCCGACTTGGTTACAAGGTGTTGTGCAAAGTAGTTTAAAGCTGAACTTGAGGATAAGCAAATATTATCTAAATACAAGAGGCATATGTATTCTTACTTGAATCGTCGGGCGCTCTGATATCTTCAATATCAGTATCGTGCAGTAATCCAGTGTGAAAATGTGCCTCTGGGCAGGAGCTCCCTGTAATAACAACCAGTCACTGCTGGTTACATTTTTTCTGCAGGGTGACTGTAGTGGTTGGACCTGCTGGGCACCTCCCACAGCTCTGCTTTTGGCACAAGTTTTGTTCAGCACAGTGGTGGCGTTACCAATACTTTTACACAATAATATCTGAATTTGAAAATGCACTTAGTACAACATGGTTTCATAAACGTTGTGGCTATTAAGAAATATATATATAAAAAAAAATGTTGTGCCTGGAGTCCGTCATTCTCTAATATACATTTTATATGATGGAATTCATGTAGACTATTTATCTACATTTCATGTATAAAGACATTACAACAGTACATGCTAATGAGGATTGTCTTGCAGGAAACAGAATATATTGGATCTGACAGCTCAGATAGCCAGACAAATCTCCAGATTAATCAAGCACACTTATTTCCATATTTAAAAGTTAAGTGGTAGAAACGTAGCAACATATGCAATTTACAACAAACTGCATTGTAGAAAAGGGGAAATTAACTTGACCTCTTAAGAGTGCCTTCCAACAGAAAATGTAAAATAGAGTAATCTCGGAGTTTAACATTGAGTTGATCAGAATACAGTGGTCTTGTTGGGAAAATATCTCTGTACATGTTAATGAACAGTGGATACAAAAAGTCTACACACCCCTGTAAAAATGCAAGGTTCTTGAGATGTGAAAAAAATCAGTCCAAGATAAATCACTTCAGAATTTTTCCCACCTTTTAATGTTACCTATAATCTATACAATACAATTAAAAAATAAACTGAAATTGTATTGCGAGAAAAAAAGATCACTTAAAGAATGTGGCTGCATAAGTGTACACACCCTCTAATAATTAGGGACGTGGCAGTGTTCAGAATTACAATCAAACTGATGTTAAATAGTAGTCAGCACACACCTGCCTTCAACTAAAGTGACTCTAAATAAAGTCCATGTAAAGAACTTACAAAGCATCAAAGGGATCTTATTGTTAGGAGGTATCGATCACCACAGGTGAGTCAGTAAGTGCTTTGGGGCAGCAATAGAACTGTGTATCCTAGAGAGGCCCAATTCAACTAGCGCTTAGGGGGTGAGCGCTACCGATACAATATGATTGCCCAAGGACGATTGAAGAGACATATTCTTAATAAATCTGCCCCATTGTCTTAAATTCATTGACTAAAAGCTTGCACCTTATTAACTGTTCCTACTGTAAGCTCTCATAAGTTTATTGACCAACATTTTGTTGTCACCAGAACTGAAATAAAGAAAAGGTCTTCCAAAAGGGACACCGGTTGTGGTGACAGCTACTATCCGAGAGGGATTTTCCTCATTTTATATAGATCTTCTCTCACGTGGAGAATTTTCTCCAGTAGGAAATACTGTACATGGTAAAACATTTTTGAACCCTTCCATACTCTAACCAAAACTAAAATGTTTTGGCTGTAGATATACTGTATTTTAAAGAGTATCTCTAGGTACAATTTTTTTTAAATCTTAGATAAAGTGGGGAAGAGTTAAATCTTCTGTCAAGTTTTTATTGGTGTCTTTGACCCCACCGGGAATATTCACACTCTGTTCATACTGCTGATCATTGTTACCGAAAATGAGGAGAAATCCGACATCGTAGACTTGTCCCCAGAACAAGGTGAGGAGAAATCTTCCAATTGGGATACCTGTCCTGAGGACAACTAAGACACATTACCTTACCTTACCTCTGTGAGATTTCCTTTAACTTCCTATTGTGTCTCTTGAACAGGAAGTGAAGAAAATTTTCCCCAATGGTACACAGACAGCAATTAATAAATAAACAGACAGGATTTTCTCTCTCTACAAATAGCCTTTAAGTGTAAGAGTTAGGGGAGAGTGAATGTTAAGTAATAGAGGTTAGGTTAATTGGGAGAAATTAGGGACATTTCTAGATATTATATAGGTATGTTTTAGCCCTAAAATCCCCCTCACTAGGAATAGGAGCTTACAAAGCATCAAAGTGATCTTATTGTTAGAAGGTATGTCAGGTGAATGGTACAAAAACATTTCCAAGGCATTTGAAATACCATGGAACACAATGAAGACGGTCATCAACAAGTGGAGAAAATATGACACTTAATGGCATTACCAAGAACTGGATGTTTCTCCAAATTGATAAAAAAAAGAAGAAAACTTGTCTGGGAGATAGCCAAAAGGCCTACAGCAACATTAAAGCAGGAATTTCTGGAATGTACTGGTTGTGTAGTACATGTAACAACAATCTCCCATATTCTTCATATGTCTGGGCTGTGGGGTAGGTTGGCAAGACGAATGCCTTTTCCTACTAACAAAAACACCCAAGCCTGGCTACTTTTTGCAAAACCTACATCAAGTCCGACAAAAGTCAATGGGAAAATGTGTTATGGTCTGATTGAGACCAAGATTTAACTTTTTGGCCCAAAACAACACTGCACATCACCAAAGCAGGGACTTATAAACATGTCTGCGAAGGTTCTCATTCATTCAGGTCATATATCTGTAAAATATAAAATAAAGTAAGGCAACTGGACTTGCTGTTTTTTCGTGTAGACATTTCACTGGTTATCCAACCAGCTTTCTCAATTCAGAATGATTTGTAAAAAAAATATCTGGGAATAAATATGATGAATGTTGCTCCAATCCACATAATCTGTTAATCGCAACCAGGCGTTGATCGCATTTGCATAATTGGAGCTAGGATGTGTTATTAACCTGCCCAGAGAGAGGTGTTGAAACAGCATTGTATGTGGTAGACAATAGATGTCTCACCCCTCACCTCTATTCAAGCTTAACTTATCCATTTTTACATAAATGGCCTCTTTCACACACCTTTTAAACCAGTCCTCCTCCTTGTCTAGGATGCGTACTTCACTGTCTTCAAAGGAGTGACCTTTTTCCTTTAGATGTAGGTATACTGCTAAATCCTGACCAGAGGAATTGGCTCTTCTATGCTGTGCCATACGCTGGCTTTTTTTTTTTACAGATATGACTTATAAACAGTTCCAAATATCAATTAATTTTTGTATAAAACCTTTAGACATCTGTTAAAAAGCTGAAGACAAAGAGGAATTTCAGCTTTCAGCACAACAATGGCCCAAAGCATACCTCCAAATCAACAAACGAATGGCTTCACCAGAAGAGAATCAAAGTTTTGGAATGGCCCAGCCAGAGTCCGATGCTGAATCCAATTGAAAATGTAAAGGGTGACCTAAAGAGGGTTGTGCACAGGAGATGCCTAACAGATTTGGAGTGCTTTTGCAAGGAAGAGTGGGCAAGGATTCCAAAGACAACATGCGCCATGCTGATAGACTCCTACTCCAAAAGACTGAACAACATCATTATTACTGTAGATGTCAGTATTAAAGGAGAACTATGAGGTGAGTGCTTTTCACTCATCCTCATAGTTCCAGTCGACCTGTGACAATGAAACTGTCACAGGTCGGCTCAGTAGATCGGAAAGTGAGCGAACACATACTGGCGTTCGCTCACTTCTCGATCTTGTCACGGCAGAGAGCCGTGACAGGGGAGGGACTGGGTTCCCTCCTCCACTGATCTGATCCTCCAGCGCTGACTGGCGGAAATGATGGGGGAGGGTGCGGCCACAGCTGGCTCTGCCTCTAGATAGGCAGAACCAGCTGTCACTCATGCAGCTGGGTGGATCTAGACATAATTGTCGGGAATCTGTTTCAGCTGCGTCGTCTCAGTATACCGCGAGCTGTAGCTCACGGTATACTGAGCTTAGGGTGACGGAGGATGCTAGTTTAAAGCCCTAACCCCATAGTTCTCCTTTAACAATGCAACAATATTGTAAGTGTTTTATTTTTAATTGAATTCCACAGATTATAGGTCACATTAAACCTGGCATTTTTAATGGGGTGTGTCGCTTAATTTTAAAATTATGTTGCAACTCTAAAGAGGTTTAAGTGATAGAACAGCAAATAATTGGAATAAATTAAATAATTAAGAAATAAATGTTAGTTATATGCAAGCAGTAATTTGAATGTAAAAGATTACTAGCAAAAGTAATATAACTAATAATGCAAAAAAAATCCTAATACTAAAAAACAAAGAGCATACACATCAACAAATGCATTATAGCAGAACACATTTCTCCACTAATAGATGCAAAAGTAAAGCTAACACATGTCTATTTAAAATATCAGAAAACACGTACACCAGAAAACCTTTGACTTGTATATGTATGTTTATTTATATAGTACACCTGCCTTGTGCACCCATACAGTCACATGCTTTACATTTTGTATATTATAACTTGTCTCCTTTAACCCTTTTGCTGCCAGGGAGTTTTTTTGCATATACTGTATGTGATATCTCCACATTTTAGGCCTGACATTTACTTATCACCCCCCAAGAATTATATATTTCTTGAAAACAGAGACCCTGTATAATAAAATAGTGACAGTTGCAAATTTCTATATCGCATAATAGTAGTGCAACTCTTTAACAAGCCCGAAATATCAGTAAAACATGCAACTACGTTAATTTTAGTGCACAAAAGCGCAATATAATGTCCATTATTGCTCTCACTCTTGTGCAAGTGGCGATACTTAACATGTGTGGCGCAATAATCGTTTTCATATGTAGGCACACCCAACACTTCTTCGAGTTAGTATGCGTGCATACAAAAGAAAGGGGGACTTTAAACATTTTTAAGGGGTATTTTTACATTTATTTAACTTTATTTTATTTTTTTACTTTTATCTAACTTAATGGCTATACAAAGGGGGACTCACAGGCCCCCTATGTGATAGCAAATCGAAGGTGACAGGTTTTAGACCCCTAATGTCAACTATGCAATTCAAAGAAGCTGATTGAGCACAGATCAGAACCTTCCCGGCTTTTCTAGCTGGGGAATGACAGCTAATTATATCACTTCTGCCTTCATTTAGTGGGGAGGAGATCAGTGAATGTACGTCCACTGGTCTCTTTCTCTGCTATCTGTCGACACCCGTGATGCCAGTCCTGGGCATTCAGGATGGGCATTGGAGCCCGGGAAGCAGGGCAGCAGATGGGCTCCATTTACCTCCCCCTGGAAGTGATCTGGCTTTCAGTGTAAAGCCGACATTTGGCCTGCAGCCAGCACCATAAAGCATATGGTGCTGGCAGCAAAAGATTTAAAGCTGAACTCCAGGCAAACAAAAAAACCACAGAAAAAATACAGCACAAACATGAAATCTGCAGTACCTGTCAAAGGATATGTATTGTGGTCCATACAGTCCTGAGATTTATACAGCTCTGCCACACAAACCAACATGTTTTAGATAAATAGAAATCCTATGGTTTTTTTAAGATTGTAGTCTTTTTCACTATTAGGAAAATTTGCCTTAATTTCTTGTTGGGATAGGGAGAAATGCAAAATCTCTCCAAATGAGACATAAACTGCTACAAAACACTTTCTTCCAGTAAAATGCTTAAAATGTTAGCATCTCCATTAGGTTATCGGTGTATTCCTGTTCTAGTTATAATTTCTCCTTTCATTTATCCCTTGCTGTCACATGGACAAGAAGTGACCAATGGATTCACTGCAAAACACAGAAATTTCCCAGCACACTTACCAGCTACCCCACAACAAAACGAATTACACTGTATAACAGTATGCATAAAAAACAGAGGTTTTAGTTGCACAACTTTGCAAAATATGTGGAAGCCACACTGCCTCGTCAAGGCCGCTCTGTGTAGCGTGGTCCTAACTCTAATTTATGAAAGACTCCATATTGCAGCATACAAGCAGTAGATGAATTGAATGCAATCATGTCTGGAGGTACCCCACTCTTCCTTATAGTCATAGTGACACACTAGAAGCAGGGCACATGAAAATGTATGCTGAAGATTCACCAATGGATTCACTGACACCAATAAAAACCTGACCAAAGTCAACACTATTCTTCTTAAGTTTATCCAAAATTAAACAAAGTTTTGGATAGACTTGTGCTTTAAGAGGTGTGGCAGTATTTATCACATTCATCTAACACACATTTCTGTAGGAAAATGACTAACCAGTAGTAGACAAGTAGTAATAGTTGACCAGTAGTATTAGTAACCAGAAGAGGCAAAACTTTGACCTGGCAAACTAAAATGACCCCTTTAGGTAGTCATGTAGCTGAAATGTCAGCACCAGGCAGGTACATGATAGAGGTAGAGCTACATTTTAACATATCAATATCAGTGGTGAAGATGTTTCGTCAGCACTTGCTAATCTTCTGCTGGTAATTCAGTGTAGTGATTATTGGGACTCGTTTCACTATGCAAATATGCCCAAACCCAACCTGGTCCCTTTTGAATGAGAAAAATGTATACACTGTAGCTGTGCGCCTGTGCTTACAAGCATCGCGGGCACATTGTAGATTCAGTAAGCATATGTAGCAAGCCTACCCTAAGCAGGAGAGTCTATTTAAATTTAAAAGCTGTCATACTGTAGTCAGATTAATAGTCCAGCTTTCTGAAGTTTTACCTATGCTCTAGTGATTGTTTCTTCTGCCTGCTGCTGGGCAGTATCCCTGCCAATAGTATGGGAGGATGCACGAACCAAAGTTAGGAATGTTGATAAATCCCTAGCCAACCACTAGGATTATTGCCAGTGGTGCATTCTGGGGGAGGGTATAAATATTCAGGAGTGACCTTGGGAAGTCTGTCTTCCCCCTAGGCTGCTGCCTGGGGGAGGGATGTTGTGGATTGTCTGATCTTGAGGGTGCCTGCTGCCTGAGGGTGCTGACCATGTGCTTGGAGTGAGGCATGGTTTGTGAAGCCTGGGGATTGAGATTTTACTTTTCCTGATGTTTTTCTAGAGTCTCCCCATTGAACTGGCAGCTGCAAAATCTGGTATCTTACAGCCAGGAGCTACATTCACAGACTACCAGGTTGGCTTAAAGGTTCTTTATCTGTGAATGCTTTAGGTACTTTGTTGTCTATATTGGAGTCTTCAAGATCACGGGTGTCCTGTGCCCTAACCCTCTCTCCCAAAAGTTGTCCAATAAGGTTACTGCTAGCAAAAGATATTCTTCATGGAAGTCAGTTTATCTGTCACCACTGGTGGGTCATTAAGTGCTTTGGGGCAACAATGGAACTATGTATCCTGACTGGCCCAATTCAACCAGCGGCTACTTAGGGGGTGAGCGCTACACATACAATTTGCATGTTCATGGATGATTGAAAAGACAGTGTGTATATTCTTAATAAATCTGCCCCAACTGTCTTAAATGGATTGACTATAGACTTGCACTTAATTGACTGTTCCTAAACTTTCATAAGCTTATTGTCCAACATGTTGTTGTCACCGGTACAGGAATAATGAAAAGGGCTTCCAGAAGGAACACCAGTTGTGGTGACAGCTACTATCTGAGAGGGATTTTCCTCACTTTATATAGATCTTCTTGATGTCTTGTTGTGTTTATAAGAAAGAAAGTGAGATGGATTTTCTCCAGTAGGAAACAGTTTTGTATAAAGTATGGAAGGGTTCAAACATTTTTTGCCATCTAACAAGTTTTGGCTTTAGATATTGTTTTGTCCCTGCTACATGTTACCCTGTGGCCTCTTTAGCTCGACATGCAGCTAAACCCTCCTGCAATAAGCAAGACTGGATGAAATCTTGACGCTTTATTAACAAGACAGGGTGGGGTGAAACTGGTAAAAATGAAAAACATAATCAATACATGAATCATATAAATACAATGCCAGCTCACAAATATTCAGAGAAAGAAGTCCGTACCTACCAGCAAAGCTGCCATAAAGGGAATCTGGGTGTTTTCTCCAAACGTGCTCAGGATGGCCCTGTATACTCCTGTCCTCCGTTCCAAGATGGAGTCTGAGTCATAGCGTGCCCCGTGCTCCTTCTTCATTGGCTGGAGGTTCCTGGGAACCTTGTGGCTGATTTTTGAGATGGCAGGTATGTATACATTTCTGGCTGTAAGGCCAGTAGAGATATAGTATATTTGAAAGAGTATCTCTAGGTACAAACTTTTTAAAATCTTAGATAAAGTTGGGAAGGGTTAAACCTTCTTTTACGTTTTTAATGGTATCTTCATTAGGGATGGTCCGCCGGTTCGATGGGAGCGCTTTATGGGATGTTCGCCGTCTGTTCGGCCGTGCAACATCCCATACTACAAAGAGCCCTTTGAAGTTCTAATTGGTTAAAGACTTGTACCTGACCACAGGTCAGGGGCAAGACTTTGCCCAATCAGGGCTCAGTACTCATTTGGAGCCATGATTGGGCAAAGTCATAATGACTCTGCCCAATCATGTCTCGCCTATCAGATGACGGCAAACAACACAATTGGGCGGAGCTAGCTGTCACTGTCAGCTCCGCCCAATTGTTTGTTTTGCCGACAACTGTCAAATGTCATTATGCAGCCAGGGAGTGGACAGGACGGCGGCCGGCGTTTTTTTAAAATTAAAATTTCTATTTATTTTTTATTCCGTCGTGGACAACGCTGGACGTCATGATTGATGCTGGATTACATCGGTGAATCCATTTTTTTTTTTAAATAAAAGACTTGTCAAAAACATCTTTTGTTATTTTTTAATTAAAGGATTTTATCAAAAGTCTGGACTTTTTACTAACTATTTTATTGAACCTTTAATTGAATGGGTAGGGGTACAAGTACCCCTTACTCTTTCACAAGGGAGGGGGTGGCATCTGGGTGCCACCTTAATTAAAGGGGTACCCCAATGCAAATAAGCCCGCAGACCCCCACAACCACCGGGTCAGGGTTGTGGGGATGAGGTCCTTGTCCCCATCGGCACGGGGACACCCTCCCAGTGCCGAGGGCATGTGTGGGAGGGAGGGGGGGCACTCGCTCGCCCCCCCCTTTTCGGCCCTGCCAGGCCTATGCTCAGATCAAGAGCCTGGTATGGAATTTTAGGGGGGGGGGACCCCATGTTTTTTTGGGTGGGGTTCCTCCTTAAAATTCCTACCAGACCTTAAGAGCCTGGTATGACCTTTTAGGGGGAACCCCACACACTTTAAAAAAAAAATTGGTCACTCCTAACATTTCTAACAGACCTAAAGGGTCTGGTATTGTTTGGGAGGGGGAACTGCACACTTTGAGAAAAAAAAGTCATTTCTTTTTTTAGAAATGTCAGTTTTGCTGCAGCAGGTTCTATACATCCTACAGATCCGTCACTTCACAGGCACGATATTTGAAGGAATTTTTAATGTTTACTCTTACCCTGTAAGTCATGTAAAAAGCACTGTTGCTTTCAAAAAACGTGTTTTTTAAAAAAAAAATGAATTGATTCCTGTCCCACAGGGCAATACCCGGATCCCCATACACTTTTTATTGCCAATAAATTGCATTTAAGGCTTGTACATGGGGACATTTGATTTTCAATGTTCTACCCCCATAGACTTGCATTGAGTTCGAGTTCGAATTCTAACTTTTCCCATGTTCTAAAGTTCGAATTCGAACTGAACACGGGGGTGTTCGGCCCATCACTAATCTTCATCCCCACTTGGGAGATTCATACTCTGTTTTTACTAATAATATTGTAATGCAAATAGAAAATGAGGGGAAATCAGACATGTTAAAATTGTCCCCAGAACAGGGTGAGGAGAAATCTTCCGAACAGGATACCTGTTCCAAGGACAACTAAAGGTGCCCATACACTGCACGGTTCTTGTACGAGAATCGTGGGAAACCCTGCGATCGTACGATAATCGTGCAGTGTATGGAAGGCGTGCGACCGTTTCCACTGTACGGTCGTAAGTCTTCCGTCGAACCAGCATGCTAGAAAACCCACCGGGAATCGTACGATTCTCGGCGAGTTAGTGGCCTGCTGGTTTGACAACTGCCGAACGGGCCAGTGTGCGCACACGCACACTGCCCGTGTGCAGTCATCTTAAGCCCGCCCCTCATTACAGTCATCGCAAGCCCGCCCCTCAGGGGGGCGGGCTTCCGATGATCGCAAGTACAATCTGCCTGTCCAAGAACGGCAGATTGTACGTTTTTTTAAAAGTACTTTACAACCCTTGCAAGACAAAAGTCTTGCAAGGGTTGTAAAGTGTATGGGCACCTTAAGACAAGAATTCCCCTACTCTGTGAGATTTCCTACTGTGTCTCTGGGATGGCAATGGGATACCCAATGGTACACAGGCAGCAATAAATAAATAAACAGACAGGCTTTTTTCTATTTTGCAAAAACTAAAAAAAGGTTTTGGCTACACATAGCCTTTATGTGTAAGAGTTTGCAGAGAGTGAATGTTAAGTAATGGAGGTTAGGTTAACTGGGAGAAATTAGGGTATGTTTTAAAGCTAAAAGCATCCGCGCCATATTACTAATATGTTCTTTTTTGTGTTTGCATACATACAGTATATATTAATGAAATCTGTTAAAACAGTAAAATAAGGGGACAACAAACACCCCAAACCCTCTCTGGGGGTTTTGCCATCCTAGATTACAGCCTACATATGTAGTTTTTCTACTAATCTATACTGTAAATAACATTTATTTTTGTAGGTTTAGAACATGAATCCAACGACAGTGTGGCTAACCTGTAATGTCAAGTGATAACAAAGACAAGTAGATACACTGATCTTGACAACACCAGCTATTTACTTGCTGAGTATTATTTTATAACTAGCCATAAAGCCATATATATTTAAATTATGAATTTGTACTTTCTTTAATTTTATGCACACCCTAATAATCTGTAGACGTACTGCTGAAGATAAACACGCAAACTGCAATTTTTAGTTTTTTCCTGTAGGGGGTGCTAGATTATAACAAAATGAGCATTTGCAAAGCACAGACTTGTCTTCCAGCGCCACACCACTAAATGCATCAGACTTTTATTCACAGAGTGAATAGAATATAACACCCCTTCTCCTTTTTTAAAATGAATAGTCTAGAACACCCTTCTCCATCTTTAAAGTTTAATCAATACAGCCATAGCAAAATCTCTAGCTTATACTTTCTGTGCAGAAGTATGGTTATATATTTAATGACATATGATAATCCGTATTAAAAATTTGAACAAAGGTTTAGAGACTTTGCTAAATAAATACTTGTAAGACACTGTAGAACTGAATATAGCAAAACAAAAAAAAGATTATTTTTTTCTTTGGAGAACTTTCCAGATGTGTTTGGTTACTGTGCAGTTATGATAATTGATTAATTGCTAGTGTGTCCACTTTGGGTGGCGTATCAATCCACATTTGATTGTGCCTGACACCCATAGGTCAGAAAGTGAGGGTATATCTCCCCAAAAGGGACACAAGCAGCAATAAAAACTCAACAAATGTTGTAAATAATTAGTTGGGGTTTTATGTATTTGACTGCGCACAGGTCTAGTGGGCAGCACAGTGGAGTAGTGGTTAGCGCTGGAAGGTTAATTGGCTGCTGTTTAAATTGGCCCTTGTATTTAGACTGTAAGCTCTTTGAGGGCAGGGACTGATGTGAATGTGTCAATATGTAAAGTGCTGCGTAAATTGTCAGTGCTATATAAATACCTGTAATAATAGTGGAGAGTGATCATGTGTGCGCAATACTGTGAAGTAAATTTTTTAATTTTTGGGGGCGGGGTACTGCAGCAAATTAGGGATAGTCATATAAAAAAGTGAACTGAAATGAAAGGACTGAATCTTCAAGGGGGGGGGTCCATTATGTCTACTGTGGGCTGCATTTATTTAATCCTGAAAAATATTAGAACACTTTGGAACTTTTTAGTAAAAGTTGCACTTTACAATATTTAATCCCACACAAAAGGGACCATAAAACATTTCCTGAAGTATTTAGCTGGAAAATGATGTAAGGTAATATAATTTATCAACTTGAGAACAGCTGGGGTGCTTTTATCCTTAAACCATTGGGGGCCGCAGTGAAGGAATAAAGGGGCCACATGCAGCCCCCAAGGAATGCCAGTTTGGCATACTAGCTCTAGATGTTAAGATGTAACACACGCTCTAGAACATATGGGGTTAACGTGTTTGAAAACACATGTTTTCTGACACATGTATATTGATAAATGCGGTCACCATAGCAATGACTGATTGTGTGTGATTGTCATTAACTGTAATTCACTGAGCGAGGAACACAGCTAATGTTTAACTGCATCAGTGTGAATATTTATCCAGACCCCTAATAGCACACTGGGCAGAATGCTATTAGACAAATTAAGCTGAATAAGCGTAGGATTTTGCAGTACAACCAACTTGGTTGGTTCAAATTGAGCATTTGAGCAATTGAGAATATACCAGTATATGATGGGGGCATATATGATTGGTGGCATAGTGGCACATACATATAGTACCTTCAGTGTACCTGGCTATGCTGAAAAAAATGGGCACTGTGTTATGTACAACTTGCATGGTCTATATTTTACCTTTCTCCTTCCAATCCTAACCTTCCTATTGGTCAGTGAGGCCACTCATCACACCTTATAGTCACTAGGAAGGTACAAAGAGCAGGTGGATATGCTTCAAATCTCAGTCTCAGTTTTGGTTAAAATTTGCATAGTACAGTATCTAATAAAACAGCTACAGTATCTGAACTGGTAACTGATGTTAATTGTCAATTGACCTGGGACCACCTTATCAGATGAAGTAAGCAGGCTTAGTTTGAATGGCTTTAAGAAAACTGATCTCTAACTCATATATTCTTGGGACAAGCATTTACATGCTACGAAGTAGACATACAGTATATTCAGACCTTCATTGGTCTTGCTGCTTCCTAGGTCCTACTTAAAAGTATGTTTTTTTATTGCTTGACTTTCTGTATTCATTTGAAACTAAAGCATATGACCAATTGTTGCTGCAGCTGTAAGCCATAGGTAATCAGAATTTCTCAACTTGTCTCTTACATCCTGTTTGCCAAGTAGAGGATTTCTCATTGGCCCATGTCAAAATGTTTAGGCCCACCATTTGACCTTTAAATATCTTATCAAAGAAAACATCAAGCCAAGGACAGTTATGTTATGATTTATCAATTACCTATGATGTAGGTATTTTAATTAAATATGATAAACATTGATACCAAGCCAGAAACTGTAGAACATACATCTTTACTTTTGTAGTTAATGCTTGTGTGACCTCAATATGATCATTATTCTGAAATTGAAACAAAACCTAAAGTCCATAAATGTAAATCTCAAATGTTTTTTCTTCTAAAGTAGTGCCAGCTTTTATTTCTTATACGCATACTGAAAATATGTTAACCACTTTTTTTAAGAAATTGAATTCTTAGATATTTATTAGTGTTACTGCAGTGACATGAACTGAAAAGACAAGGAAATCATATATTTTAAGTTACTACAGCAAAAGATTCTATAATTTTGGACAGAGAGGGGAAGTGGGAGGTCTATTCAAACACCAGAATGGGCAAAGTGACAGTGTCTCTTTATGAGCTGCATCTGACTTTCCAGGCTGCATTAAGCTACTTTTGCATAACTTTTGATTTTATGGGGAAAAAGCAGTTCTGATTTTAAATAACTGACTATTAAGCCCTAAAAAAAGCATTGCTCTAAGTAGACATGTGCACTGCCAAAAAATTTGTTTAGTTTAATTTTGTTTTAAATTCGGATTTGTGTTATTTCGTTTTTCGGGATTCGGGTGTGAAAGTAAATTTGGATTCGGAATTCGGATTCGGACGAAATTCGGTAGCGGTAGTTCGAACATTCGTTTCGTATTCTGTTCTTATTCGTTTCTTATTCGTTTGCAGCAAAGTGACATTTGAGGGGGAAAATTTTTTTTTCTCCTTCTCTAATGTCACTTTGCTCCAACGAACGAAACGAATAAGAAACGAATAAGAAACGAATAAGGACAGAATACGAAACGAACGTTCGAACTACCGGTACCGAATTTCGGAAATGGAAATTCGGATTTGTTTGCATTTGTTATGTCTGTAATTCGGAATTCGGATACATCCGAATGTCCGAATTTCCGAAAATTCGTCCGAATTTCGATTCGGAACGAAACAAATCGCACATGTCTAGCTCTAAGATATGCTTATTTGGCCAGGGCCACTCAAAGTAAGCCACATACACTTTGTCCTTGAAGAAGGGCTCTCCATATAATTTTATCTAGTGGGCTTTTAGCAACCCAGTCCAACACTGCCATCTTTTGCTTTACAATATGGAAACCTATATGTACAGAGTGTTGTTGAAGCTGTGCCTTCCTCTGCTGCCCATCTGTCATCCTCCCTCCATCCAAAAACAATTGTGAGCCCTACAGTGTTCACATGACATTTACATTTTTGTCTATAATAAGGGTGCCTAGTAAAGTAACAACATTCATCCCCTTTGGTCAGTGTTAGGAGCCACTTTTGGATTTCACATCACTTCTTGTCTCACTTGCTCCCTGAAAATGGGATGACATATTTCTAATGGATAGGTACACTAACAGCAATGCAAATTACATATTTAATTAGGTTCTTATGCAACCTTATTGTAGAAAAGAAAAAATGTTATCTGAAGCTAGCTTGTAATATCAATAGAATGACACACAAATGCAAACATTCATCAACTATCACAATACTACCAAATGGCTTATGCAATACACGTGTGCCAAAGTGCACAATTAAAATTACTTTAGAGCATTAGACTCCTAATCCAAATAGACATGGAGCAATCGTTTTAATTGTTCTATTTTCAAAATATAGACAGATGGCTAAGATAGATAGATAGATAGATAGATAGATAGATAGATAGATAGATAGATAGATAGATAGATACAGTAGGATAGATAGATAGGATAGATAGATACTGTAGATGCCAGAACATTGTCCACAGATGTCTCACTTGCTACAGCTGGGCTTGTAAAGTTAAGACAGGTGTTAGCCAGCAGTCTCATGACCTTGCCTCCCATACTTTCTTATGGCCTACATCTTGCTAACCGGCCTCTTTGATTGTGACATCATTAGGCATGTTACACAGTGCTATGAATTTTAACATAAAGTTCACAAAAGCAGGATGGTTGTCTGCATCCAAGAAAAACTGAACAGATGTGGGGTCAAGCTGCAAACCTTTTAATTCTTAAGCTGACCCTTAGCCAAAGTTTACAGTGATTCACATCTCTCTGCTGACCAGCTGGACAAAATTATTCCCATAGTAGGTCACAACAGAATTTCTTCTACTAAACTAAACTCAGTTCTAGACTGTTGAAAAAGACTTAGTAATGCTCTAAGTATCCAGGGAATTCCTTTGGTGCATTGAATATGAACTGATAATATTCAGGTGGAGAGGATTTAATTGTCCATTGCACAATTTCTGCGAAGGAACTTGCGTATAAGTCAATGTAAAAGACACAAACCTAAGCCAAAGCTGATTAACTTTATATTTTATGTGTACACTGCTTTTGGGAACTATCTTAATAACTGTGTGAGAGCCAAAAAAGCTAAACCGAAGCAAGATAACAAATATTAATATAACACAAACACAGCCTATTGGCCTGATTAACTAAAAAGAAAAAGTACAACAAATGTTTGCATGTGCAAAAAAGTGTATTGACTTCTCACTCACATTGTACCTTATAAGAGATTTGTGCACTCACCAATATGAAACCAAGTTGTACACAATTTTCTGCCTTTTGTTGGGAAAATGTAATGTACAGTGCCTCTTACAGAATACAGCAGTCAGGACTTTGCGAGGTACAGTACAGTGCTGATGCCACACATATAAATTACAGCACTGGAGAGAAGGACTTTATGGTAAAGAACCGACACAGCTAGCACCTGATGGAGTTGGGTTAACACCCAGTTGATATTTTACCAGCCTGGCCAGTAAAAATGGGACTTTGTAATTGTAAATAACAGAGAAGGAGAACCTAAAGCCGGCATGTATGCCCCAATAAAGGATGTCAGGGAAAAAAGGGGGCCAGGCACAGCTGGCATTTACTGCAAATGGGCTCAGTTAGTAAGGCACAGCTAGCATCTATGGCAGTAAGGCATATTTGGCACCAATGAGAATCAGGCAAAGGCACAGTTTGCACAAATAACAACAAATAACATAAGAGTCAAGCACAGGCACTGATAGCACCTTTAGGAACAAGGCACAGCCAGCACCTATAAGTGTCAAGCACTGTTGGTTACTTACCTGAGAGATAAAAGATTTGTGTCCCGCACAGCCAGCTCCTGGCTCCCAGTCCAGGTTCTGATACATAACATCAGCATTGCAACTATGCAGCAACTATCTGGCAGGAGATTATTCCACCTGAATATGTCAGCATAGACCCACTGGCAGGAGATGAAGGTAGCGCGGGATCAGGGTTGGTTGAGGTGTATTGTACACTGTACATCAATTACCACACCACTTCACTTATTACACTGTGCTGTACATTGTATACTGCAGGCTACACACCACTCCACTGTGGTATATGTTACATACTGCACACCATTCCACTTTGTACACTGTAGGTTTGATTTACTAATAGAGTAGCAAACTGAATATTAACTGTGTGTCCACTATCATCCCCTTCTCCACTGTGAATTACATAATTTACACTGCTTAACTAAGTACACTATGCTAATATATATATATACCCCACACCGTGTCTCTATATGCTGTGCTGTAACTTATATACTCTCAACTGTGCCACACTATGCACTATATTTGATATTGTTTACCCCACGCTGCTCTGAAGTATATGCTTTGTTGTACAATATATAACTTGTCTCTCTATATTTATTGCCTCTACTCCAACTCACCAAACAGTAGATTACATTTACTCTCTCCTCCTGTGTCTAAATGAGCACACCTTTGCCACTATATTTAGGCTACAAATTGTGCTTGTTCAGGCAGGGCTAAAACTGAATCACCTGGCTTGTTCATTTCAAAATAGCATGTGTATTGTAGCTTTTGTCTGCTGTGTCTCATTACACCTTTAGAAAAGTAATGTGTTGTTTTTTCCTCAATGGTTCTCAATCATTTTTTTGGCAAATGCAACACTGCAGAAAATTACAGTATTAACTAGGTAAAAAGTGGATTCAGCAAGAAAAGGTGTGAAAGCATTTCCACAGCATCCAAACAATATGTTAGCAATTATGCCTTGTGCTCCGATGGATGGAACATGTTACACTTGAATTATGGCCATTCCAGAAATACATTTCTGATATCAGCACACTGTTAAATGCTACAATCCTTCAAAAAGTTATACTTCATGCAGCTGCATCAGGAAAAGAAAAAACAAAAAACTCGAGTTTTGAAATTCACTTTCCAGTATCAATGTTTATTGAAACCTACTGCAGAAAACATTTAAAAAGTCAAATAAATGAAATAACTACAGCCATAAGTGTGTGACACAGTAGCCAACTTTAATAAAGCAACTATGTCTAAATGTATTTTTCCTGCATCGAGTACATGCAAATATAATGGGGGTCTAGGACATATCATCTATCATGGGAGGCTGGTCATACAGCAGAAGGAAACCATTCTTTAGGTATTTTTTACTCTATGGTGGTGCAGAAATTCTTCTTTAGATGCTTCTTCACAGGCTTGCCTTACTAGGCCTCTAGCTTGTTACCCTTCTACTAATACCTCTCCATCTTGTCATAGACAAGCTACTATGACTATTCTGTCAGTGCTCTACTAGTGCCTTTATCATGTCAACAGAAGACCACCCCTCTCTATCTCTCTCTTTATGGATTTTCATGGTGAAATACAAAGGCCTCTATCCTGGCTTATTGAAACCAAGTTATTTTGCTGCTTCTTCTCCAGTTGTGCCAACCATCTCTGTGATTCTTGACTTCTCTAGCCTCTGTTAACCCCCTTTCCCTTCTGAAGTAAGTGCAATACCTTCAGACCAGCAGTTCTTTAAGGTGTTCACTCAACTGTTGTTTGCTTTTAACTTTTTTATCTAGAATATTATTCTGTGCAGACAGAACAGCATCAGCTCTTCTTTTTAATTCTTCAAATGCCAGTCTCACATCACGATCAATGTTTCCAGAGGAACATTTCATTTAAGGCTGGCTGTTGTCTGCTCAGTTGGAGAAGGTAGGGAAAGTAACAGGCATTTTTGGTGGTGATCATATGTTATGGCAGCACTTTGACTTGGTTGATATTGATACTGGGGACAAACATTAGTTTGCCATGTTAGATAGAGAATAAGGAGTATTCCTATGAAAAGGATCTGATCTTGAAGCTTGACTTTTAAACTGGTTTCTGATGCCAAGTTACTAATTTCTAAAACCCACATACATCGTTATGGCTGACTGACAAATTGTCTCAAAGGTTCATGAAAGTCTGAAAAGTCTATGGATATAGTTACTCCACATGTGTGTAACCGTGGATGCATACTGTAGCTATGCAATAAGACATTCTGGAAGTACTCCACATTACCATGAGAATATCTTCCAGAACTGAGCTCACTTTTTAAACTTCCTGATAGTTTAGTTGGTATAAAAGTGCTCTATTTTACTCTGATTTATGTTATTCATTATAGATAACAGAAGACATTGGATTAGTCATGTAAATTAACTTCATAAAATTAAAAAAATTAAAATGTCCAGGTATCAGGATGATGTTAGTAATTGGCTTGGTGTGTATTTTTTTGTTATTTAGGTATGAACGTTTTTATGGTATCTGGATTATTATTATTATACAGGATTTATATAGCGCCAACAGTTTGCGCAGCGCTTCACAATATAAGGAAGACATTACAATTACAATACAATTCAAGACAAAATAGTAAGGAGGGCCCTGCCCGTGAGGGATTATGCTATTTTCTTTTCAATGAATCAGTACATATTTGCATATTCAGGAGCCAATGAAGTAATTATATCTTTCTTTCTTTAATTGAGTATTTTGTTTAGATATAGGTGATTATCAGGGACCAGTTCATTAGGTCTTAAAGTTCTCATGACCTTGTGACACTAAAGCACTCTGCCAACACAACATGTCAGAGACACTCAGATGTCTTGGATATCTTGAGGCAGAATCTAAAAAATATTGTTTTATCTAAATGCATTTATATAACTAAAATGATAAGGGCAAAACATGTAGGCAGAAAATTAGAAATTGCTTATTGAATACTTTGATTTCTGGATGGATTAAACATGCTTTTGGCCAATTAGGAATATATGGGAATTTAGGAGAACAATATACATGAAATATATATACAGTTCATTAGAGCATCCTTGAGAAACAGCCTTGAGAAAGGAAATGTTATGTCACACCAAAACGCTGGACCTCAAAAATTGCAATAGTTCTCCTGTAATTGTGTATATATATACACACATACATACATACATACACACACACACTGTTTTATCTAGTAAAATGTTTCTAACTTTGTTCCACAAGTCTCAAGTCCTAATATTTATGCATTAAGATAAGATAATACCTCTATTTTTAGTAAGACATGGCAACTATCCCAGTCTAGAACTTGTAGATTTCAACTCCAAATGGACACAAACTGTGTGTCATACTCCAAACATCTTGAAGAGACATTGTCATCAGGTAACATTTTTTTATTCTGTTTGCATAAATGTGTTGAAGACTCCTTACATTTAGTGTTGCTTGGCTGTCATCAGCCTAAGCTGCATTGCTAGTTCAGCTTTCTACAGATTTCTCTAAGCTTCAGTGTTTCTGTTTTCTTCTGCATAATGCCTGGGGAGTGTCCTCGGCACTAGTGTGCAAAGATACTGTAACCTGAGTTATGAATATTTTATATCCCCGTGGTCCACTAAGAGTACTATTGCTCAGGGAGCAGGCTGGAAAGGGTATAAATATTTAGGAGAACCAGCTTAAAGCTCTCTCCCCACCCCCCCACCACCATGTGAGGGTGTGTGCTGGAAACCTCATCCTCCTGAGCCTGCTGTCTAGGGAGGGCAAATGTGCTATTAAACTAAGACCTGAGTTTGGGGCTAAGGCTGCCAAAACCTTGCTGGAGCAGTTTCTCTGGGAGGAGTGGAGCCTAACCTGGGATGATGAACCACAGAAGGACTTCTGCTGGAGGTGCCTGATAAGCAAGAGGTGGGCTTGGACCATGCAGGAAGTTGGTGACTTGCTCAGATAGATTAAGCTGCATTGACTACCACAGCCAAGTGTCTCTCCTCACAGGATACTGGTCTAACTATCTAGAAATAAGCATCATGTAACCCCTATACAGAAGCATCCACATATAGTTTATAGCGCTGGCCTTCTTTCTCTGCAGTGTACAGTACTCTAAAATTAGGAGGTGCTTGACAGCAAATGAGAGTGAAGATCTCATCAGTGTGCTGCTGCTTCTTCATTGTCAAGTCACAGGCAAGGGCAGGTCCTCTGTGTAGACTGAAAATATCTGTTCAAACATATGATTTCACTCTTGGCAAGGAACTAATAATTAAAAGAGACAAGTGGCAATCTTTATTGTAAAGCTAGAATGCCTGCTCAATCCATTTGGGGATAAAGCTGCAAAACCTGAAATGATTCCATTCACACCTGGATGTCCTATGTGTTTAATGCAACTCACATGTGCATCTCTTATTTTTAAAAGTGCTGATGAAGCCAATTGTTTAAGCAATATGCTGAAAGATAACACAATCGGTTTAGTTTCACCAGTGCTCTATATTTTTCTACATACGTTTTTTTGAGTGCTGTTTGAGTGCTTTTCATTTGTGCTCATATATAATACAGATGTGCAGTTTCCTCTAACAATTTTTCATATACAGTATATGTTGTAATTATTGAATAGTCAGAACAATGTAGAAATCATATACATTAGGTTTGTGCAAATAGGCATAAAGTATTCAGTTTGGTACCGGGTTACTCCATACCATTTCGTTTGAACCCAGCAGCCTTTTCTTGGAGTCTTTGAAGCGTTCCTGTATTGGTGCTATAATATTCTTTTTTTATACAGCGTATTGAAGCTGCAGTACTTTGTAACACTGCCGGACTTATTCGCCTCTGAAGTTACAGAATGCTTACCTTCTATCCTTGGCTCCGAGTTATTTTATTTGTTTCCTTTTCCTTGAATAATAAACTCAAAATGACTATACGTAATCTGCACTATACAGCTATGCACAACTTTTCTCCATTCTAGATTTGCAGTCTTACTTTCGGATAAAAAAAAATATCCAAACCCTTTGTTCAAGATCTGTTAGATGCCATGATGTCCTGTGCATACAGGTCATTCCAACTTTGTTTATTCCTGTTTGAAATGTTCTTTCATGTTCCTGTAGATCATTTCTTTAGTTTATTAATATAGTTGAAAACAAACCTTTTCAGAGAAGTTTACTTTACTTAACTCACTTAGAACTGCCCATTAATATGATGGTAGAGTTTGGATTTGCCATGTGTTGTTCTGTAATCATGAATACATTAATCATTAATACAGCATAACATGCAAGCAGTGTAAGTTCATGCATTTGAATTTATATCAGCCTTTTGCTGTCCCATTACAGCATAGCTCAGATTCGGGAAGTGAGAAGCAACACATAAAGCCATTTAGGTGAACTGCAGTGCAAATAGCATGCTAATAGGAGGGGTGGGCAGAGTGACATATAAATTAGCTTATCAGTGTGCTACTTCCCCTTTCACTGTCCAGTTTTTATGTGGGTTTAGGTAGAAGACATGTAAAAAAAACTGCAAAGCAGTTTCAGAAAATAGAATAAGTCCCCTCCCCTGCTAGACAGGTCTGTGTTATGTGGCAGAGCTGTGCAAACCTTCTGATTGGATGGATAGAAATGTAAACCCTTTGGCAAGTAAATCAGCTTTCATTTATATTTTGTATCTGCATATTTAACTGTTTTGCCTGGAGTTCGGCTTTAATAGCTTAAAGCGTATTTACACTTTTACAGCCAAATTGGGATAACACCTACTTTATATTTGTTCCATCTTACATGTTCCTTCCTTACCTTTTTATTGGCATAAAAATCTTATACAAATCTTACTTGGCTTTTGCGTTCTATAGGGGGAGGCCAGGGAGTCATGTTTACCATGATCCACTGATGCAATGCATACCTCCATTGTCAGTGTCTTTATCTCTACAATTATCTGCACTGTCAGCACTTTCTTTGGATTTCTTAGAGGTTCACAGTGTTAGCAGCTGAAATAAATGGGGACTGTACATGTATTTGTTATTTATGGCCTATACTGTATATGGGTCTTGATTAGTTGTATCATGTGTGAGAAATGAACACATCTGAGAGTGAGACTCAAGAGTCAAAGATAACCCAAATAGAAAGCATGAGAGTTGAAAAGATTGGGATGTTATCACCAATGATTGTTATTTCAGGCTAAGGACCAGATTTTGATAGAAGGAAAACAAACCTGTCTTTGCTGGATATCATTGATTTATTTGCTTTTGGAAAAAGAACAGAGAGGATTTCCACCAGGTTTCAAAATATAGGAGACTGATTTCCTTTTTGACTTCAGTTTGGAAATGATTACTTTTCAGCAGACGATCAAAAATGAAGTGCACAAATCAATGTATATTGCAGAAAACATACACACAAAATATGCCAAAAGCTAGTTAGTATATCAGTCTATTTTAAGGTAGGCAACTTTGTCTTAACAGCTGTGGTGAAACTAAGATTCCCTCATGCCTTTAGAAGTCATGCTTATGGCTGTAAGAGTCTTGCAATGCCTCATCAGACTTGTAGTTCCACAGCAGCTGGAGTGCCAAGGTTGCCTATCTAAAAAGGTGTCCATATACTGTGCGATTATTGCACGATAATCGAGTGAAATCCCACGATTGTACGATAATCGCAAAGTGTATGGAAGACGTCCGACCGTTTTTACTGTACGGTCGCACGTCTTTTGCCTAGGGAGCACGCTAGAAAACCAGCCAAAAATCGTACGATTTTCGGCTGGTTTGAACGGTGCTTGGGAGACAAATGCCGAACGGGCCGGGATGCGCACGCGCACACTGCCCGTTCAGCATTGCGGTCATCGGAAGCCCGCCCCTCAGGGGGGCTGGCTTGCGATGATCGAGAGTACGATCTGCCTCTCCAAGATGGGCAGATCATACTTTTTTAAAATTACTTTACAACCATCGCAAGACAAAAAGGTCTTGCGATGGTTGTAAAGTGTATGGCCACCTTAAAGCTGGCCATACACCTTACAATTATCTGCAGATTTTCTGTAGTCAGATGGAAAAGAATGTGTGCAGCACATTCCTCCATCTACACGTAACTGTGTGGATGGAGTCATCTCCACCTGGGCCAAGCTGTTGCACTTTTTCCATCTGACCACAGACAATCTGCAGATAATTGTAAGGTGTATGGGGACCTTCAGGGAGTGTTAGCTAAAGAATACACATACAAATTACTACAGGAATGTGTATTGTGGGGGTATAGCTCAAATGGGGATCACCTTCCCTGGGAAAAAGGTAGTCCAGGCAGCAAAGTTCTTTTTCAATCTGACTAGCAGTCAGTTTTTATTTAAAAGGTTGCAATAAAACAGAAAATAAACCCTAGCCATACAGGCTCTGACTAAACAGGCAGGTTTCCTCTCTACCAAGTGGTGAGCTTATCTCAGCCACCTCACAAAACAAAAATACTTTCAGCAACCTTTTACTTACAAACATCCAACTTCTAACTCTCTCTCAGAATGCTGTCCAAGTCCCAGGCCAGAGCAACCTCATGCTTCAGTCTTCCCCTTTTATCTCACCTGGATAATCAATCATTAAGCAATTAACAATCTAGGTGAGAGACACAAAACCCGAGCTGGATTACTCAGACCAAAAGTCAGCCTGAAAACCCGGTCCGGGCTCCGCTAGACCTGTACATAGAACAGAAAGTGAGGGGAAATATATCGCCCCTCAATGACTTCCCCTTTCCTTATGTCACAGTATATAAACATCATTAGGAAAAATTGTGCCTTATTTAGAACACTACAAACAATTGTTTTCTTTGGAAAGGATGACATTCAGAATAATAGTTTAGATAACAATATCCAGGCAACATACTGTGTAAGACACAACAAGCAATGGTGATGTGTAAAATGTAGTAACCCATAGCGACCAATGATATTTTACTGTACGAACCAAGATGGATAACCCCACCATGAGACTACATCAGGACAAGAGATGAATAATAAAAAAATATGAACAAAAATGCACAGCCATAAAATACTACCTTTGTTAAACCACGTTAAAACCCAAATCTAAAATGCTATCATAGTAATTTTGTTTGTTTTGGTTCATATGCTGATGGTCCAAGAGACTCTGGCATGCTAGAACATTTCCTTGGATCACACCTTTGAAGTCACACGTGTGTTTTAAGCTATTATACTGGAGTCATATCAGCAAAATAAGCATTCTATTTGCCATGGGTTAATGCACTTTACCTCTTGACTTACCTATTGACACAACAATATTGATTCTTAAAAGTCATGCCCAAGAAGGCTCTGGTTGCTCCAGATAAGAAGGAGCAAGGCCCTTAAGCAGGACTGAGGCTACTGAGACACAAATTTCCAAGGCCACAGGAGTAGCTGTGTAAGAAAACAAACAAGGATGACCCATTCTCAGGGTCATAGGACAATGTTGGGTCAGACTCTGGATTAGATAGTTGGATAAATGAGGAATCTTTATGAAAAAGCCAGACTGACAAACTGCTGAAGACTCAACACCGGACATAAATGCTAAGTAGTATCTTATGTGATTTTCCAAACCACTGGTCAAAGAGGGAGTTCAGATTTCTTCTAACTATAGCAGACGGTTTTTTTTTATACTGCATGTTGCTTTGGGTGTTTCGATCCTAGCCTGCAATATGAAGAAAATCATAGATCAAATAAGACACAATACTTACAGTATATCTGTGTTTTTTCTGATGCAATGAGGTTGTCTTACAAAAAGAGCATAGTATGTTCACATAGTTTAGTAAATGAGGTAAAGCCGTGCTGTCTATAATCACATGTGAACAAAAATCCTATTTTATAATCCTGCTCATTGGCAAAGCTAAGTGAAGATTTGTGAACATGATTTACTCCTTTAGTAAATCACCCCAATTGAAACCATCCAGTCAGTGAATTGGGAATGTCTTCTGGGTACCATGACAAAACCCAGAGTGGCTCTAGAATTCTGCTTACTGAGCACAGCAACATCTTATTATTCACACAGTCTAAATATAAATGGTATCTTAAAGTTCCCTGCCACTACAGGGTCCAAACAAAATAAACCACTGCACACTTTTGTTCCTCTCATCGGCTTGCACATCCTGTAGTGCCATGGGAGCTGGAAAGAGAAACCACAGTGTGTAGCAAGGGGAGCAGATATTTGAAACACCCAGAAGTTTTGGATACCTGCAGTGGCCAGGGATCAGAAGCACAATGGAGTTTTAACACATTGGCCAATGAAAAGGTGAGTACACAGCAGCTTATTTTACAGATTGCATTAGGTTTTGTTTCAATCCTGTAGTGACATTTTAAATAAGCAGAAAATTACTGATATTATTGCATTTCAAGCAATATTCCAAACTACATATTTTGGTTATGCAAATATGTCATCCAAATATGACTTGTCACTTACTGAAATTTGCTTATCTTCTGTTCCAGTCCTTATGAACATTTGAGTTACAAATTCCTGAACTACAACATATTAAGTCTTCAAGAAAGTATTCTTCTATGATTCTTGTCTAATGTGAATAAGAACAGTACCGTCAGAAAATAAATTCTAACTGCAGAGGATTATATTTCTCCAATGCACATCAAACCTTTTTACACTCTTATCTAAAAATATCTTCACTTGCCACAGAAAATGCAGTTATAAGATTGCGATAATACTGAGAGTGTCTTATCTCCACCAGTGGTGGACCTAAGAAACAAAGGGTCCCGGTGCAAGATTTTTTTCTTGCTACCCCCAACCACTAACCACTAAAGGATTAATAAAGGCGAAAAGAGTATTTTTTATTTTTTAAAAAAAAGGCAATTGCTGATTATACACTGGTGATCTGTGCTGAGTTTTTGGTGGCTGCGGAGTTCATAGCGGCTGCGCGGCTCTCCGGTGGTCTGTGTGGGGTTAATGGTGGCTGTGCGGTTCTCAGGTTGTCTGTGCGGAGTTTATGGTACGGAATGTATGCCACTTTTGTGACATCATTGTCCATTCAGTTTTTTTCCTCTATCTTGAGATTTATCTGAAGTAAATAGAATCATGCTAGATCCATGGGCTTCCGAATGTACATCCAACTGATGGACATCCAATTACCTCCCATCCATCATGTTTACATTCAGAAATAAGGAGAAGGACACACAACTTATTTTTTTTGGAATTAAATGGATTCAGAGATATTCAGATGTAAATGAACACATGTCTGTTTACATCTGGCTGCCCATAGGGCTACATTGTTTCCCGACCTGATCGGACCACTGTGAGAGAGGGACCTGACAGCGAGACACATGTGGAGTCTTTTTAAAAAAAAACGTTTGGTAAGCATGCTGAACATTAATAAACTAATGGAAGCTCTGCCCCCACAATCCCAAGACACAGTGACTGCGCTAAAAAAAAACAAAAAACAACAACTTACAACTTTTACATAAACAATAAAATGCCTAGTGATTGTCCCAGCACAATATGTGACCTCCCCAATAGTTAGATTCAATACAATCTCAAAACTGCATGTGCAATGTGTTGTGATCCATATCACATGTGCAACTCCACAAATTAGTCTCTATAAAACACTCACAAAAAAAGAAGTCTCTTTAAGAGGTTATGTCACTTCCGGTTCCGGCGCCCGATGCTATAGACGAGCGCACCGGAGCTCCGTCCCGCTATCCGCCTACAACTGCAAAAACTGACCGTCTCACACACCCGGGAAGCCTCACACAGCCTGCCGCTCACCCCCCGAGGATGGACAAGTACCTGGACCGCCAGCCACGAGCCCGCAGAACGCTCTCCCCGGGCTCTCCGCCGATGGAGGGGACACAACAGATGCAGCCAATATGGCCGCCGAAGACATGCTGCAGGAGAGTGACACAGGCACAACCGAGGGGGAGTTAACCCCTGCATCCGCGGCCATAACGGCTATAGACTATGCCCTATTAGCCTCAGAGGTGAGCAAACACCTGAAAACAGATATTGCAGCCATAATTGCTGAAACGTTACAACTCCACCTGGGCAAAATGAATGCTGCCATAGAAACCCATAGCAAAAGCATACAGGCCATGGAACAGCGCATAAGTATTATTGAGGATGACGCTACAGATTCTCACCGCGCGTATGGCGATATGGCCAAGCGCATACATACTCTGCAGGAGAAGGTGGATGACTTGGAGAATCGATCCAGGCGCAATAATTTGAGAGTGATTGGCATACCAGAGACTGTGAAACCGCTTGACCTCCGCGCCTTCTGTGCCAATACCATACCCAAGGCTTTGGGTTTACCCGCAACCTGCAAGGTTGAGAGGGCGCACAGATTAGGCCCACCCAGAGATGACACCAAACCAAGGCCTGTAATAGTGCGCTACCTTGATTATTATGATAAACAAAGTATTTTTCAAGCCTATCGCACTCAACGCAACCTTGCAGTGGAGGGTCTTAAGTTACTACTTTTTGCGGATTACTCCATGGAAACATCTAAATTGCGGAAATCTTTCCATGACGTATGCCAAGCTCTGGTTCGTCATCGCATAAGATTCGCGCTCCAGTACCCTGCAGTGCTCCGCTTCTCTACGGAAGATGGCAAGGCTTGGCGTTTCACATCCGCAGCTCAAGCGCAACGATTCCTTGACTCCTGGGGGAATTTCTCGTCAGCATCCCCGTCAAAGAGTCCTCCTCGCAAGAAGAGGACTTGAAGGATCATGGGGCGGGATCGTATCTATCTCCTTCTTCTTCTACCCACTGCAGGGCTGGTGTCGGATGAGGCGCAGATGCTCCGGGCCTATTTGATGCCTCTCTGCAGGTATTTTCCGTCCATATGTTTTGTTGTTTATATGGCTCTTCTGGGCACGAAGGATGAATTCATATCCAGGATGGCGGGATGGTGCGTTCTCCACACTTTCGGTCCAAGTACAGCGCTGACCCAGACCCGTGAGTACCAGACTCGTTCTAACGCGTAGTCGGCTTTAGAACGCTCGCATCGGGAAAAAAGGTAGTCACGTACCATGGATGTTCTCTTTTTTTTCTCTTTTGTTGTGTTTTTGTTTTCTCAGTTCTCACACCAACACAATCGAGTATCGCTGTACCTTCCTCTCCATATCGTGATCTCTCATGTCTGGAGACATGTTCCCCTTTATTGCAGTCCTTCACACGCTTCCTCTACACCCCCAGATGTTCATCAAGCTACTACGCTACAGGGTGTCCGCGGGAGCATTGGGACACCCAAGAACACCCGGCACTACATATGGCATTTAACACACGACATCTCCTCATTTCCGCCATGGATGCTATGGCGAACCGCCCTGAACATAGTGACTTGGAACATTAAGGGACTGCGATCTCCCAACAAACGGCGTCAAATTCTCCGTCATCTCAAGAAGCTAAAAGTAGATATTGCCCTCCTCCAGGAGACTCACCTTAAGACGCCTGACATCAAACGCATGCAACAGTCCTGGGTGGGCACGGCCCTTGGCGCACCGGCTGCGGGGAAATCAGCGGGGGTTGTCACCCTCATTAGCAAATCATTGGCTCACTCGGTTATTTCCCACCGCTTTGACCCGGACACAGGCAGATGGTCCCTACTATCCCTGCAACTAGGGGCTCACACGCTAAACCTTTGGAATATTTATGGCCCAAATGCTGAGAACAAATCTTTTCTGGATCACCTCCTGTTGCAAAGCGCTTCTTCTCCACCACCCTCTTTTCTCCTCGTTGGCGGGGACTTTAATGCGACTCCCTCTACTCGGGAGGACCGTTCCTGGGAAACTTCGCCCAAGTCATCATATCGCAATGCTCAAGACGCCCGGTTGTCCACCTGGATGGAAGCTAGCGCTCTCACAGATACATGGCGACATTTTCACCCACTGGACAGGGAATACACACATTTCTCCCACGCTCACAGCTCGCTGTCCAGGATTGATCTTTTTTTCTCATCACCCTCCTTATTGCCCAAAGTGGAATCGGTGACTATTGGAGACATGGTGATTTCAGATCACGCCCTGGTGATGGTTACTTTGAGGGATATTGGCAGGCCTAGTCACCCCATCATCTGGAGGTTTCCCACTTGTTTGGCAAAGGACGACATTATTTTAGTGCTGTCAGACCCTGCCTCCCAGGTGCCTGTCGTCTTACAACTGATTACGCATTACGGCTCGTTCTCGGGGTTAAAAATCAATTGCAGCAAGAGTGAACTCTTACCACTATCTCCGGGTTCCACTCTAGATACATCACACTGGCCGCCTGAGTTCTCCATACAGATACAAAGGCACTCCATCACATACTTAGGTGTTAAGATATCCAGCAGGGCCACGGACCTGTATCATCTCAATTATACCCCATTATTTAGAAGAATCACACAAGAGCTACAGAGGTGGCAAGAACTCCCTTTGTCCATTCTAGGTAGGTGCCATTTGATACCCATGATCAGCTTCGCACAACTATTATATCCCATGCAGACGATACCCCTCCTCATCAAACACATCGATGTTCGCACACTATACAAAGCTTTTTCGAATTTTATATGGAGAGGGAAGCGTCCCCGTATAGCGCTGCGCAAACTCCAAAGACCCAAGTCTCTACTAGGGGCAAACCTGCCCGATGTTAGACTGTATAACTTGGCAAGCCTCTTTAGACATGCAAGGGACTGGATAAATGACACGGCTCATTTTACCGACACAGAGCTGGAACAGAATACGGTCTCTCCATGGTCCTTATCAGGTATCCTTCACACACCATGGAAGGTCCTTCCCGCACACATTAAAACCAATATCTACTTGAGAGACACCATAATAGCCTGGAGAGAAGTCCGGAAGCTGTACAAAATCCCCGGGGTGATTTCCCCCGATGCCTATCATGTCTTCCCCGGCGTTTGCTCCAGGTAGGGACTCCATTGTATTTCGGTGCTGGAAACAGATAAGGTATAAATATTTTTAGGGACTTATTGTCAACCCAAGGTATATGCAAATCATTCAGGGACTTACAAATTACTTATGGGATTTCGGGACACCATTTTTTACAATACGCACAAGTGAGTCAGTTTATGCGCATTAACCTCCCGACCCCGTGGTCCAAGACGTCGCACTTTTATAGGCTCTTGGATTCACCGACCCAGAAGGTCTCGCTTTCCACACCGGTCACATGTTTGTTCCATTCTCTACCCGTCTCCCCCCCCACACATACCGTTAGAAGCCTCTCCAGGTGGGAACACCTATGTCTGCTGGCGGCAAAGAAGACCATCCTGATAAACTGGTTAATACCTGCCCCCCCCTTCATTAGATGCATTAAAATACCTCCTTCACAAATTGATGGCACTTGACAAATTAGAGGCCCAAGCCACACATGAACACACATCCAAATTCTTTACCACCTGGTCCACATTCTTGGGGACGGAATTACCGATAAGACAATTGAAAGATCTAATGTCGTTATTCCAGTATACAAAGTGGTATCTAGAGTCCAAGATAGCAGGATCTCTGGGCCCCTTGGATGTTCTTTAGGGCTCACTGGGTAGGATACAAATGAGTGGTCCCGGGCTGGTCCTGTCTTTTCTTGTCTTTGCTTATATTGTATTTCTTTATTTTATTTTTTATTTTACTGATTCTACTTCATCTACTAAATTTATGCCCTCTGTCTCCGATTTCTCTGAAACGCGGTAAAGATCGCATGGCAATAATGTTCTTAGGGGGGTGTAGACATTCCTTTATAGCCAAGGATGGGGAATTGCAACTAGTTTTAATACGATTGTGTTGGGTACTGGTTAATCCAAGACTTATATATATATATAGACAGTTATAGACGTATGTATAGACATGTGCTAGGATGTTTGATGTTCATTTTCTGACATGTTCTGTTGCGCCCACTCAGGGGGCTATACTTGTATGGCAACTTATGTTTTATATACCAATAAAAATGATTTGCTAAAAAAAAAAAGAGGTTATGTCAACAATATATAACGTGCAATTGTCCTACATTCAAAAAAGGTATTTCTTAGTGTGATATCCTTAGTGTTTCGGTGCAATTAATACTCACCATTGTTAAATGGTCAAACTGCACTCAGATTACAATCCTTAGTGAGCCACTCTCCCAAGACAGCTGATGGCAACCTCCTTTGTAGTCAATATCTCCTTCTCCTTTCAGTTCGCTGTTTTTTTTGGAAACTATTGGTCAGTTCAAATTGTTCCAATTCCTGTCAATTCACCTTCTAAATGACCAATATTAACCTCCTCTGCACATTTCTCCTTGTAACTCATCCAGTGCCCCATGGAAAAAAATGTAGATGCCACATAGTATAAAATCCTTTACACCTTTAATCATAAATTTGTCAAAAACTTACATTCAAAGCTTAATAGGCAGAGCTGTATAATTCCTCCACTAGCATACAGCTTCTCCCCCAGTGATCAGTGTGATGACATCAGCATGTTAACTCCTCCTTGACAGGTTTCGTCATAAATACCTTTTCAAAAAGGTAGTGAACACGCTGACACTAATTCCTTTTTATATAGACTACACCTGCTGAATCTCACCTCACCACTAGAAGGCTTCTGAGTGATTGGGTCTTTCCAAGAGTAAAGGTGCCCATATGCCTGCCGATTATTGTACGATAATCGCGGGAAATACCGCGATCGTACGATAATCGGCAGGTGTATGGAAGGCGTGCGACCCTTTCTACTGTACGGTCACACGTTTTTTGTCTTACGAGCATGTTTGAAAACCAGCCGTAAATCGTACGATTTTCGGCAGGTTTGTGGCCTGCTCGTAAGCCAAATGCCGCACGGGCCGGTCGCGCACAGCCCTTCAGCAAGTTTTGCCCCCTGTGGCTTGGACACCATTCTTGTAAAAATCACGAGCCATGCATGGTGGGTGCCTGTGTGCTGCCATGAAGATGCACCAGGAAAGGAAAATTACCGATAGGTAAGTATACAATTTTCAATTTTCCTGGCACATCATGGCAGCACACAATGGGAAATAGAAATCACACAGGGAGGGAATACTGCAAAACAAGGTTTAATAATAAGATACAACTAGGCCAAAGAACCGTCAGAAATGACCGTCCTGCCAAAGGCCACCGTAGTGAGGGCAGCAGGATCGATCCGATAATGACGAATAAAAGTGTTCCTGGAGGACCAGGTAGCCGCCTTGCAGATGGTTTCTGCTGACACACTGGCAGAAGCTGCCCATGAAGTAGCCACTCCTCGAGTAGAATGTGCCTTAACCTCCTGAGGCACAGGTAGATCCTGAACTGTGTAAGCTGCTTGGATCATCTTCACCAGCCAGGAGGCCAGAGTCCTGTTGGTAGCTGCCTGGCCTTTTTGAGTGCCTCTTGGGAGAACAAAGAGATTTGGAGCAGACCTGAAGTCCCGAGTGACGTCAATATAGAGTTTGAGGGAGTCCACTACGTCCAGAGAATGAGGTTCCCCTGACACACCCAGCATAGCCGGGAGAACTTCCTCCTGATTCAGATGGAATGAAGAAGCGACCTTTGAAAGAGAGGCTGAGTTAGGTTGTAAAACTGCCCGATCAGGGGGAAAAAAACACAGTAAGGTGGGTCCACCACCAAGGCCTGCAATTCCGACGCACGTCTCACTGAGGCTATAGCTACCAGAAAAGCGACTTTAAGAGTGAGATACCATATGGAAGCTTCTGATAATGGATGGAATGGAGGATGCGCAAGAGACTTCAACACCACCGGTAGATCCCATTGCGGGAAGGACAGTCTCTTCTGAGGTTTCAGTTTGAGGCATGCTTTCAGAAATTGCCTAACTAAAGGATTAAAGGACCATCTGGTGCTTGTTAACGTGGAAATTGCAGAAATGTGGACTCAGAGTGTTCCAGCTCAGACCCATGTCTAACACTGACTGTAGGAAATCTAGTACATACGCTGGGGGAAGATGGATCAAATCATTCCCTGGCTGCTGCCTGAATGAACCTTTTACAAACTCGATTGTATGTTGTATTGGCAGAGTTCTTCCTGGCCTGAAGCAGGGTGCTGATAACTGAACGGGAAAACCCTAGGGTGTGGAGCCGATCCCTCTCAACCTCCAGGCCGCTAACCTCAGATTGGATGGGTGAGGAAGGAGAAATTGTCCTTGACTCAGAAGATCGTCCCGCATCGGAAGCAGGAATGGAGGCTCAAGACTGAGATGTAGGAGCAGGGGGAACCACGGCCTCCTCGGCCAATATGATATCACTGCTATGATCATCCCCTTGAACTGTGCTATCCGCTGAAATAGCCTTCCTACAAGGGGTAGAGGGGGAAAGGCATACCCCGTTGACAAATCCCACGGAGTCGTCAAAGCATCCTTCGCCAGAGCTTCCTGGCAGTGGAAACGGGTCACAAAGTGCACACATTTGGTGTTCAGTGGAGAGGCAAACAGGTCGACCTAAGGACGGCCCCATTTCCTGATGATTTGGAGAAATACCTCCTGATGAAGGGACCACTTGTGCGTTCCCAGAAAGGACCGACTGAGGGAGTCTGCAAGAGTATTCAGACATCCCGGTAGATAAATGGCCTGTAGATTCCATAAATTCGCCTGTGCCCAGCACATAACTGGTTCTACATCATCGAGCAGCTGTGGGTACCGCCCTGTCTTTGGATGTACGCCACTGCCACCTTGTTGTCCAGCCACAGCTGGACTGACCTGCCCATCAGGTGAGAGGCAAATGCACGTAGTGCCTGAAATGCTGCCTGCATCTCTAAGACATTGGATGTATGAACATCCGCTTGGAATCTCCATCTGCCCTGAGCCACTAGCTGGTTGAAATGGGCTCCCCACCCCGAATGGCTGGCGTCCGATGTCACAAGGACCGGCTGAGGGGGCGAAATCCGGTGGAATCCATGCAGATGTTCACGGTGGGTCCACCACCATAGTGATGACTTCATCCTGTGAGATATTCGTATCCTCTGGGTCAGGCTGACTTTGTCCCACTGGGTCAGAAACCCCAATTGGAATTCCCTTAGGTGCTAGTGGGCCCATCTTACCATGGGAATGGTGGAAGACAGACTGAGGCATCCTGCTGCTGGAATCTGCTAAGCGGACATCGTGTGCAGCACCTTGTGACGGACGCTCTCCACCTTCTCCTCTGGGAGAGATATGGTATTCTCCGCCGTGTTTAAGATAGCTCCCAGAAAGACCATGGATTTTGAGGGAACAAGCTGAGACCTGTGGTCGTTCACCAGCCAACAAAACCGCTGGAGTGTGGAAAGGAGAATGTCCTGATGCCTGAGTGACAAATTCTTGTCCTGTGCCAGGAGAATGATGTTGTCCAGTTAGTGGTTTACGCTGAGGCCCTGTTCCCTTAGAAGGGCGATGATGGGAAGGATAACCTTCGTGAAGGTTCGGGGAGCTGTACAGATCCCAAGTGGGAGGCAGCAGAACTGGAAATGCATGCTGAGGAAAGAAAACCATAGATATTTTTGAAAATGATGATTTACGGGTACGTGGAGGTAGGCATCTGCCAAGTCTACTGACAACATCCAATCTCCGGGGCTGATAAGTGGAAGAATTGTCTGAAGTGACTCCATGCGAAAGCGTGGGACGACTATATATCTGTTGAGCTTCTTTAAGTCCAACACTGGTCTGAGGTCCCCGGTCTTCTTTTTCACTAAAAATAGAGGGGAATAAACCCCGTGAAGTCGCCCATCAGCCTCAGTTCTTGAAAGGCCGAGACAATTTGGTCTATGTCGACATTTGCCCTCAGGGCTCTTTCAAGGTTGTCAATTCAGATTGACACCGCTCGTGACACGCATGTCAGTGCAATAGCAGGGTGGCAGGCCCCCCCAGCAGCTGAATAGGCCCTCTTCAGATCCAGGTCAATCTTACGCTCCAAGGGATCCCGGAAGGAAACTGCATCCTCCATGGGGAGCGTAATGTGTTGTGCAAGACGCATGACCGCTGCGTCTACTACTGGCGGGTTAACCAGGATTGCCATATCTTCTTCCTTGAGTGGATACAATTTTGTTAGCCTATTATTGAGGTTCGGCTTCTTTTCCATGTTCTTCCATTCCTCCTGGAGGATTCCCTTTGTCTCCTCCAGGAACAGGAAGGTGTTAGTTACCTTTTGAAGGTGGGGAAAATATGTTCTGGCGGTTGATGCCTCTGCAACCGGGTCTTCCCAGCCCAGCGCCTCTTTGACTGCCGTGACAAAGGGATCCACCAGAGAAAAGTCAAAGCTGTTTATATAAATACTTACAATATTAATTGTGATAGGGTATGTTTAGAGAGGACTCAGAAATTTATAAATCATAGAAATTTATTGAAGTTTTTGTAGGATAAAAATATGTAAGATTGGTGCTATACATATATCTAGTTGAAAAGTCAAAGCTGGATTGACTCAACTCTGGTGTGACATGCGTGGAATCCGACGCATCAGAGTCTATCGACAGGTCCAGGGGCTGAGACAAAATGGTGGGTCCAGGAAGGGCCGGCCTGGCCATCTCCTTCATACAATCCACCACTGATTGCTTCACCATGGCTGCGATATCCCTTGGGGGTGACACGTGGTCCTGCGTTGCCTCGCTGAGACATACTTGGCAGACCAGTTTGTCAGGAAGGGCCTGTCTGCCACAAACCCAACAGCCATGTCGTGGAAATCCCCTGCTAGAATGGTGTGCATGTGCAGGCCCATGCGTAGAGTGGGAGCGACTGTGCCTGATTCTAGGGGAGCGGGATCTGCGTCTGAAGCGCGTCCGCCTGTGGTGAGCTTCATGAGGAGGGCTGTAACAACAGGATGACAATGTTACCCTTCTAAGCCTTTTACATCTAAGAAAACCACCTACCTGACCCTTACCTATTATTTGTGTCAGTTTCTTTCCCGGCAGCTGTGTCAGCCATTGCTCTGCCTAAGGAAAAAATATGTTTTGAGAATACACCAGTAGAAAGGAAAAGGGGGGTGGATGTCTCCTCGATAGATCAACACCCCACATCTTCCCCACATACTTGTAGCGTGGATGAGCGGCTAAAACTGAGTCAGTAGCGCTGTTCAGCTTGTACTGACAGCCACCGCCATTTAAATAGATCCGCGGTCATCGGACGTACCGCGCATGCGCTATTGTCCCACGGCCGCCATGTTTGGGGAGCTTCTGTCTCCATCCGCCATGACATTGAAGTCTATGGCCGACGGAGCGAGCCGGAGACACCGCAGAGGCTGGGGGGCCGACGAAGGAGCAGGCTGACACAGTGGAGTCACATTAGGGAGCTTTGCTGCCCTGGAACTACTAGTCCGAATACTGACAACGGGACTCCACGTTGCATACCTTCTTTAAAGGTAGAAGAGCGGGGACTTCAACACAGAGAGGCTTAACCTTGTGTGACAACACCGCAGGAAACGGCAGGTAACGGTAAAACGAAAAATGTTCCTCTTGAGAGCTTGCATGGCGAGGACGGAAAAAAGAATGGGGTCCAAGCCACAGGGGGCAAAACTCATAGAGGGCTTGTCCTATGGGGTTAAGGGGCGGAGCGTTAACCCATTGTGTGCTGTCATGAAGATGCGCCAGGAAATATATATACACCCACAATGCAATAGAAATGTTCACTATTTTTCTATGTGTGATATTTTTCTGTAGAGGAAGGGGTGCATTTTTACAGGGTGTTCTGCATTGCTTATTTCAAAGTATTAATCGTAGTCATTGATTATAAGAATCTAAAACAATACCCTACATTTGCATTAGATGCACAGTATTGTGTCATCAAAGTAAAAAACAAAACAAGGCAGTTAAACTATGGTTTGAAAATAGTAAATGTGATGGTTTGTTCTGTGTCAATCAAAATGATGACCATTCATTCAAAATAGGCAGGTTAAAACTGTGCTGACAATTAGTGATATTTTCTTTTATCTGTGATTTCTAAACTCACATCAAATCAAATGTTTCTTTTTATAGATATTCTTTTATATATTCTTTTAAAGTAAAACTTTTACTTTATTTAAATGGACTTCTAAGTAATGAAACATCTTGGCTCTAAACAATGGAAATATCTGAATACTCTTCCAGGTTGTACACAGATACGATATTTATTATGAGAGTGCCCATAAAACAAGACAAGGGAAAACAGGAAATTAAGTATAATGTAGGAATACGGTTTCAAACAACTCCCATATATTTAAAGTGAATCTAAAACCAAGAATGACAATGTAATATATTGAATCTAATTGGTTCTTGAATGTGGTGGCTGCATTAATATTCTTTTTTTTCTTTTAATTTCACTATGCGATGCTGCCAGTAACACACTGTCCAAGAGTGACAATGCTCACTCACCATTCTGTAATACTAGAGAGGCAGCATTGTCATCCTAGGACAGGACTGTAGAACACCATCCCCTCTTCTCCATAACATAGATGGGAGGTGTTCTGTAATACACAGAGAGAACTGGTCGCAATGCCAACTTTTAACAGTTGATGAAGCAGAGTGTACAGTATGTTATCAGTTCTTGCCATAAATATACCAGCGATATGAATTTTAAAAAATCTAAACACCTTTAAATTGCTTTAAAATCAGCCTACTGTGATGACCTCCTACAGATTAATTGGATTATTGCCATTGGGTACATACCACATGGCAGGAAAATGTCACTTTCGGCATTTAGCCGAAAGTGCAATTTTAGGCCGGCGCCCCCCTTCACTTTTCGCCCGGGGCCCGCGCCCATGCTGCCCCCCCGGTTGTTACGCCACTGATACCACACATTTGTGATGGTGTGCTGGCTGCCAATAGCATATCTTGTTTGGCTTAGGCTGCAGCTGTGGGCAGCCCTGAGGTGACAAAGAAAGATGTGGTCTTCCCTACCAAACTGTACATTATTTCTTATCCAAAAGGGGCATTACTGGGTGAAGCAAAGTTCAGTGCCATGGTAAGACCAATGTGTGAGGTCAACAATGAACTGGTGTACCTTGTTCAGTGCAGGCATTGTGGTGGTTGGGTTTCCATAAACTAATGGTCACCTAGGCACACAAAGCCTCTCCACAGAAGGGGTTTCAAGACTTCTTCTCATAGACACGCACATATATATATATATATATATATATATACACACAAGGTCCATAAGTCCATCAAGTGATCCAAAACACAAAAACACAGGGTGCAAGTGAATCTCAGAGAGCAGAGGGGCTCGGTTCCAGGCATAACAGAACATTGCTAGAATGACAAGCAACACATCACCCAGCCCTGAAAGATGGCATCTGTTTGTGGACTGTCTATGGTGGCCATCTGCTAAAGAGGAGAACCAGCACTGGATCAGAAAGGAGGCAAGCGTGACATTTTTAATGTGTTATTCACTCCTATTGCTATCAGAAGACTACCGATACTGCTGTTATGGGATATCTATAATGTCCTTAAGAATTGGTGACCCTCTTCTAATGTTAGTGGTTCTGGGGAACAAAAATAAACATAAGCTAAACAATGACATTAAAATTATCTGAATATGTAATATTCTTTTATGACAGATTAGCAAAGATATAGACAGCACTTATAAGTGCCTTGTGGACATTTAGTCTTCTAGTAGAGATCAAAATTCTTATACGGTTGGTATGAGAGGTCAGCAAGACTATGAAGACCTTATATTATTTGCTGAAAACCACATAGAGGTTCAATGTAAGTCTAGGCTAAGGACAATTCGATGACTTTCATTTCACCTTTCCTGACCTCTCCTCCTTTGATGCCTGTACTCTCATCTTTATATATTTGCTCTCATACTTTTCCTAGGCTCCATCAAGCTCCATGCCCTGAGAGCTAAACTCACAAACAACACCTCTGACCCTACTAATGCATCTAATTAACATCCTATCACTATCCCTCTGCTTGACCTTCACCTTACGGAACAGAATTCCTCTCACAGTACTTAGCTGACAAATGTAACTTTTAATCCTTTTAGTTTACAACAATGCCAACATAACAGTACTAACAGATATGAGAATCATTTTCATATGTTTCTTAGTTATAAAGTTGTTAAATACACAATGATAACTAATAACTACCATACTTGTTTATAGCTAGTAGTGGTCCACCATAATACACTTCAGTTTTAGGATTGTTTAGAAAAACATATTATTCAGCACAAATGGGAACAAAGGGCACAGGTTTACAAACATCACATCATCGTGTAAACAACCTATTAAATTTCTCCTATTGCTTAAGGTGAAACATTGTGCTACAATTTTACATCATTTCATCAGCTCAGCAAATTGTGAAGCCTAAGGCCAGCACTGAATGTGAGGCCTAAATTTCGTTATAAAAAAGAAGACTTGAAAGGTGGACCTAAGTGCATGTCTACAGAATACCAGACAGATTTTCTTAAGCATTTTGCTGCAAGAACAAATCTAAGCAAGAAGTGATAGCAACGAGTGAGTTATGTACTAATGATGGTAAACATGGCAGCTGTGCTAAAATAAGAAAGTTCACTCAGTCTACCTCACTCTGAGTTCTCTGTAGACCCCTGCCTCCAGATTTCTCATTCCATCTTAACAGGGATTTGTGGGGGGGTTAGTTGCATCTTGCTTAAAATTCTTAGCTGTGAACCTCATTCAAGTCAATATGGGGGAATCTTGATGCTAAATTCTTGCCATTTTCAAGGCTAATAGGCAAGCTTTTGTCAATAAAGGACATGGATAACTTGGCACTGCCATGAGGGACAATTATCAAAGTAAAAAAAATTGTGGGGAGAAGGTCCTTGTAATGCAACCTGGAAAAAAACGCCAGTCCTTTAACCACTTCAGGACGAGCATGTCACACTCCCATCATTACCAGGCCATTTTTCAGGTTTTTAGTGCTGTGATAGTTTGACTAAAAATTACTCCGTCATGCAACACTGTACCTAAATTAATTTTATATCTTTTTTTAGACAAATAGACAAGAGATAGAGCTTGCTTTTGGTGGTATTTAATAAATGTAAATTTTTTATTAGGACCAACATTTTTTAAACAAAACTGTTTTCCTTACTATCTGTTATAGAACACAACAAATAAAAATGTCAAGGCAGTACAAAAAGTCCCACAACGACCCCTTATTTAAAAGTAAACACCCCGAAGTGATCTCATTTATTTGCCACAGTTTTTGGGAAACGAAGAAACATGCTGGTATTGAAGGGGTTATTTGTACAGGTCAAGAAAAAAGAAAAGTTGCCGCACTCCTTACCGGGACTCCCCACAAAAAGACGGGTGCTCGAAATGACTGCGGATGGCGCCCCCACACATAGACAAAAAGGAAGAAGTCACCAGCACTCCAACAACGATAATAACAGCAATTAGATGCTCATTTATTGACAGATGCTGTCTCTCATTGGCAAGCGCTTTCGGGGCCATTAGGGATCCTCTTCGTCAGGCTCAGAGATCTCTGAGACTGGCGAAGGGGACCCTGTGTGGCCCTGAAAGCGCTTGCCAATGAGAGACAGCATTTGTACAGGTCATACACCGCAGGAGGATGAGTTGAAGGGATTAATGTAGAGATTACATACATTGGGAGGATGAAGATGAAGATGTTACTGTACAGATGTACAGGATTAGCAAGGTGAGGGGTTAATATACAGGTCACAGCAAAGACAGAATCGAGATGACATATACAGAGAGAAGGGCGGTTAAAAGTTATTACAAACTTTATTATTTGTTGTTGCTGGTGCAGCCTTTTTCATCAGGAACTAATGAATGAATGATTTATGTATTCATTACTTCCTATTCTCTACCCTGCTTCGGTTGTAAGAGGAAGGGGAGGGCTTGGCAATGGAAATAATGCCTCGTGATTGCTGTGATTATAAATCAGTGATATAAACTAGTGGTATTTGTAAGATACCACATGCTGTATAATTAAATCATTATTTTCAATACATAATG
Source organism: Nanorana parkeri (assembly GCF_000935625.1). NCBI lineage: Eukaryota > Metazoa > Chordata > Amphibia > Anura > Dicroglossidae > Nanorana > Nanorana parkeri. Next base: position 67,573 of record NW_017307065.1, on the reverse strand, counting down.
TGGACTTTTAAAGGTACCCAACCACATGATTTTAACTGTTAAAATATGTTCCTTTATTAACACTATATACAATGATTAAAACAATGGCACAGAAGAAGACTTGTTCCATTATTTGTACATTAGGCTCATATTCATAACTTTCCAGATTAGCCTTATGATCATCCACATCCCATATATTTGTCCCAAAGGCAATGAAGATCAAACCCTTTCTTATATACACACTTTGATGATAAACTGGATGCTACTGGATGTAAATCTACACATTTCACAGACCCCAGTCCGCTTCTTCAGGAGTAATCTAAGGTTGATCTATTATTTTGTATTGCACATGAGCCAGTTGTTTCAGGACAGCCTGTTAAAAAATGCACCCAGTTGGGCAAAGCCAGGGTTAAAGGAGAACCTCCACCATTTGATGGATCCAAAATTGTAACCTTCAAAAGGTTCTTCTATTCATATGCTCATATATATCCAGCTAATAGTGTCCCATGTCAATCTTCACAGTATGTGGAACCCTGCAGGTAAGATCTCCCATATAAAAGGTACCTTATTCAGTGGATGTTGTGGAGAGGTAGAGCCCACCTCCACTCCTCCAACAATAATGGTGGCCTCCATTATTGATGGTAAAGAGAAGGTAGGCTCTCCCTCTCCACATCATCCACTATACCACCAATGAATAGGGCACCTTATTTTACATTGAGTAAACATTAGAAATTGGATGTCAGATAAGAAAGGTCACACATTTTAATGGTAACTGTATTTTCTGGGATGAGTTAGTGGAGGGAAGGATAGTGGGGAGGCTAAAGGAAGTGGTCTCTGCTCCTTCTTTGAGGGCCAATAAAAAGGCTTTTGCATTTCCATGTGGCAAGTGCTGACTTTCTGCGGTAGAACTACTTGGTAATAGTGGTGTAGTTTGGTTACTTCCATTCCTCTAGCACATTTATATTTGGAAGGATTTGCAAACTTGTATTTTCTATAATTTCACACATATTGGTTGAGGTGTTTCTGAGCAAGAGTAAAGAATAATTTGGAGATTGGTCCTGGTAAGGTACAGAAAATAATGACAATATGGAGGAAACCCACTATGACAAAAAGAGGAAATACTTTATCATCAATCCACAGTCACCACCGATGTCAGATTCATATGTATATTATATCAATGATAAAGGTTGCACTCTGGAAAAACTCTCTCACATCAGTGAGGACAAGGATAAAAATAGAAATTTTTTAAAAAATATAAACAAATATAAAGGAACCTTATTCTCTATGAACCAACAATTAATCATATCATTAATCAAAAATATAAAACAAAAATCACATAAATATAGATCATGAATATGTTGATAACTTTTTTGAGGTCCTGGAGAAGACTATCTAGAAATTGTTTATGTTATGTATATATGTACTTTGGATACCCTGAAAAGTAGTTGTATGTCCAGATATTTTACCACCAGAGGTTCCCATAAATAAGGAAATAAAGATTGTAGTTGCTGTTTTTTCAAGGAAGGCTCAAAATCTGGCATTTTGTTTTATTAACTTTGTAGCATGAAACATTGCTAAAAGGCATGAGAGCAGATTGTATACTGGTAAGTAATTAGATCGAATTGAAGATTATCACATTGGGGTCTATTCACTATGCTGCCGAGGGCAGCCGAGTGAATGACCGATCAGAAGTGAAGTGAGCCGAACACTGTTCGGCTATTCACTTCAGGCTGGTACTGCTGATTTCAGCCGTACATCGGCTGAAATCCGCTGTACATCGGCCTGCTTCGTGTGGCTTCAGGTCGGCCGAACATGCTTAGCATGTTCGGCCGACCCGAAGTGCAGAAGGAGTTCGACTCAGCCGATCCAACATCTGGATC
>NW_017307065.1:62881-65645 GCF_000935625.1 Nanorana parkeri | reverse complement strand
CCGCCCAGCTGTCAGAAGCAGGCTGAGCGGCCGGCCAATGGCCGGCCGCTCGGCCAGCTTCGGCTTTCAGCACGCTCAGCCGAGCCGATGCATATGTATTCGGCTCGGCTGAGCCGCTCGGCCATGATCGGGAGCTGTACGGGCTATTGTGAATAGCTCGTACAGCACCCCTTCGGTTCTACTGAACCGAAGGGGTCCTGGAGCCGAAGCTAGCCGAAGGATCGGCCGAAGCTACAGCCAGATCCTTCGGCAGCTTCGTGAATAGACCCCTTATTTTTCCTTCATGTTCTGTTACACTGATCCCTCTAATGTTTGGCTCTGCTCTGTGCTAAGGGTTCCATAACCATTGTAAATATAGGTTGAGATAGTGGACAGTTGTATTAGTAATTTTAAGCTGGTCGGTTAGCATATCATTAACATATGCCTTGGACAAGGGATTGGAGTATAGTGGAACTATAGCCGAAATAAATGCCCCTGGTATTCATAAAGAGCCAATGTACTCTATCAAATGCTTTTTCTGAGTCTAGGTACAGGAGTAAAGAGGATTTTTCTCTAAACTATGCTTGTTTTATTAAGTTTAGGTGCCATCCAGTGCTATCTGGGGCCTGTTTTTCCTTTGCAAACCACATTTGGTTGGGAGTGATAATGATGTTAGTAATCCTTGTGCTAGTAATTTGTCATATGTTTTAACATCCAAATTGATTTCAGAGGGATCTCAGGGTGGCTGTGTGATAAAAAAAATCAGCAAGTTAGGGGTTAATATGTGTTGGTGTTGACTGTAGTACTTGCTACATAGTCCATCTGCCTCTGGAGATTTAAGATTGGGTAGGGATTGTATAATTTGATGGATTTCTAAATGTGTAAAGGGTATTAAGAGGGTATGAACCCATTGTTTAGAAATTTTAAGCCAATAGTCTAGAAAAATTCTAGAAAAAAGTATTCATTAATTTGAGTTGTCCTTCAAATGATATAGGCATTGATAAAAAGTGGTAAACTTGTTAAATATATGTTGGGGGTTTATCACTCATTGATAATGGGTTTAAGTAGATATGGAATTTTAGTACTGAGTTGTTGGTATTTAGGTTTCCTCGCAAGATATGTTCCTGCTTTCTAGCATGTTGAACAGTGGTTCATTTTTAGTCTCTTAAGTTTGTGTTTGTAGTCATACAACAACAAGGTTAAAAGCACTTTTCTGGGGGGCGTGGCCTGAGCGGAGAACGAGATGGCCGCCTAACTCCAGAGCTCCTGCACACTCGCACCAAACATCAGCTTCTGCAGCCTTTTTCGAGGACGAAATGGGGAAGATCGGACCGCAGTACCCACCGGGGAAACAACCAGCCTTAAAAGGAACGATACACACCCAGGTACCGGACATATTCCGTACCCAACGCCACGAGGCCTCGGATACGTTAACCCCTAAGATGGCCGACACCGAAGCTCGCATGTCACAGGCCTCGTTTTCGGAACATGAGGAGACAGCGGTACAGGCCTACATCAAACATCTACCTACCAGAGCCGGCCTGTCCTCAATTGCCGAAGATATCAAAACCACCCTATACTCGGCGGTGACCGAGCTGAGGGAAGATATCTGGGACATCGGGCGCAGACTGCAGGTAGTAGAGAGAGAGGGGGCAGCTAGAGATGTGACACTCCACAGACTCAGCTTCCAACAAGACGCCACCATGAACTCCATGATTACCATGCGGAGGCAGCTGCAGGACCTAGATAATCGAGGCCGCAGGTCCAACATCCGGGTCCGCGGACTCCCGGAATCAACCACGCCAGACGCGGTGCCCACCGCTCTCCTCAGGCTCTTCAATGACCTGCTAGAACGCCCTTTAGACTCACCTATTGAGTTCGTACGGGCGCACCGTGCACTCCGACCGAGGACGGCTATGGAGGACTCCCCCAGAGATGTCATCTGCTGCCTGCAGAGTTTTCCCCTGAAAGAGGAAATCTTACAGAGGGCCAGAAGGAGAGGTGCGGTATTCCTCGATGGCACGGAGGTTAAGCTTTTTCAAGACCTCTCCCTCCATACATTACAGCAACGACGAGCTCTACGCCCTCTACTGGAGTGCCTGCGCCATCACGGAATTGTCTACAGGTGGCGGTTCCCCTTTTGCCTGTCAGCCACTCATAGGGGCAAAACGGCACTGCTACGCACGCCAGACGATCTGGACCTCTTCTGCTCGACACTAGATCTCCCCCCGGTTGACATCCACGACTGGTATGAAGACCTGAGACCCGCGCCACCTCCGCCACGGAACCCGAGAGGACCATCTCCACCCCCATCCACATCCTCAGCAAGACGCATGCCGCTACCGGACCGAGCGGATCCGAAACGAAGCAGAATGCAGAGGTCTCCTACCCGGGGACCCAGCCCCTCGACTCATACAGGGGGACGGAGTGAAGACAGGAGAGCCTCCCCCTGACTTCACTGAAAATCATCTACCACAGTTGCCCCTCAAGCTGGCGATGCGCGCTCGATGTGGCGGCTCCTACTAAGCCACCTCTCTCCTAACCACCACTACCATCTATCCCTACCAGACCGACCAACACCTTTCCCTCCGCGGCCAGTGGCCTACCACCTCCCTACTTCCTCACTAAGAGAACTCAGATGACCGGGGGATCAGAAACGGAACGCACATGCCTCCCCCCAAAGAGCTTTTTTCTGGCCCCTCAAGATGGCGACCCCGGCCCTGATTGGGCAGGCTTGGACGGACCTCGCCACGGACCTGGCACAGGAGGGCTGAGTATATCCTAT
>NW_017307065.1:55667-62865 GCF_000935625.1 Nanorana parkeri | reverse complement strand
TCCCCCCCCCCCCCTACTTTCTTCGTACCTTCTTCCCCATAAACAGGATTGAGGATTGAAGGCTTACACTTATGGTTATTTTGATACCTGTTGTAATCCCAGACATGGGCTCACAGTATTGCTGTGTTTGTCAGGTTGTTTGTATTGTTTGTTTGTATGTCTGACTACATTCCTTTGTACCCTTTATAAAACTCAATAAAACTTATTTGAAATAAAAAAAAAGCACTTTTCTGTAACTTGCTAGTTACATTGCAATAGTTAGTGTAGGGTTACATTAATTAAGGGCTGAATTTTATTGATTTTTTTTGAGAAGTTGAAATAGATAAGTGGTTCCAATTCATGTTTACTTGTATATTCAGATTAGAAAATTACCCCTGTCCTTTATGAGCACTCCATAGGTTAAAACAATTTGTGTTCTTCAGGTCTGAAGGACTATATTGAGTTCCCAAAGGTAATGTGTAACCTCGACCATCATAGAAGCATTCTCAGAAACTACTATGGTTTCCACAATAAGTGTGGCTATTTTTTGGAGTAGCGGAGTAGCCATCGGATACAAACATATCTATATGTGAATATATGTGTGAATATAATACATGAGCCAATGAATAATAAGCATAATCCTTTCTGGAGCAATAATGGAAGTGGGGCAGTTTTTTCACTTTGCGAGGAAATTTTCCCTCAGCTTAGTAAATGTGGTGAAAATTGACTTGCCAAAAAACACTATTGCGCATGCGCACACCCTATGATCCTTCACAGCCGCTCGAGAAGCTTCAAATCTTCAGAAGGGAGCGAGTGACGGAAACAGAGGTAAGTAATTGTCTATTTGGTAACTTTTTTATTTTTTTATGCTTTGCATATATTTTCTGCTTGCTAGCAGTAGATATATGCAAACAATGGTTGTTTAATTCTACTTTAAGGTTTGGTGCATGTACTGTTTATTTCCCAAGGTATGCACAACTTTATTAAATTCCCATACTAATATAAGATAGTGATAAGCAACCATATGGGTCTTTTGCATATTCTATGCCTTTGAAAGCAATGGAGAGTTTTACAGCAATTAGAACTTTTCATTAGGATGTGAATATGTGCGGAATAAACATACAAATCATATTGGATTCATACTTAAAAAGTAGGTTTTTCTAAATGCCCTTACATCTCTTCTGAAATGGTTAAGCAGGGCAGGCCATTTTATTGGCTGTTAAGGCTTCTTGTATTAATTAAAATGATTTTAATTGTTGTGGTGGTAGAGTGTCAGTATATGCAGTTGCAAAGTATTCAGTATTAGAAAGCACCTTAAAGCTAGAAAAGCCCAGTACATTTTACATAAAGTGGTCTAACAGTAAGTGCAATGGAAATGTTGTGGGAGTCCCCTTACTTGATGGGAGTTGTGGTATTGATAGATTGATGATCTCATGTGCAGAAAGGATTGGTTAGTAAACAAACAATTGTAAGAAAAGGCTGTAGAAAACCACAGGGGTAGTGAGGTAACAATTTAGATGAAAGCGTTCAATAAACAGCTTTCATCTATTGGGCCTGAATATTGTAGCCGGTAAAGCTTTCCCAAAATTCACAACCAGAGTGATAGTTCAAGTGCAGTCCAATAGTATTCTCGATTATTTCAGCAAAAGTGTGTTATTCCAGGTGTAAATAAAGGGAAAAAACCTGACAAAAAGAAAATGAATACATCCACTACATCTAACCCTTTTCTCTGCAAACAACTTATGCCGTAGCTCGCTGGCAGTGGGCCGCTCTAAACAGCCACTGGGACTCTGTTTAGCTGTGTAAAGCCAAGGGTCGGCTTTACACTGGAAGTGATTATGGCAGCTGAACTGCTACCAGATCCCTTCAGAGTGTCCCCTCATTCGACATCCCTGACTTGCTTCCTGAGGACCATCATCACGGGTGTCAGTAGGTAGAAGGGAGAGAAACTGGTGAACCTCAATTTGCAGATCTCCTCCCCGCTAAATGGAGAAGAAAGTGACGCTGATTGCATCACCTCCAGTTTGTCAGCTGTCTTTTCCCGGCTAGAGAAGCTGGGGAAGAAGCTATTCAATCCCAATCTGTGCTTGAATAGCTTCTTTGAAGTGGAAAGGTGACACTAGGGGTCTAATAGACCCCTAATGTTACTTTAAAGAGAATCTGTCACCATTGATATACTATCACATGGGGGCTCGTGAGTCCCCCTATGTGATAGCAATGAAGTAAAATAAAATACATGAAAAAAAAATGTAAATTCCCCTGCAAACACGTGCACAGTAGTATAAACACGCATCAGGTGTAAGAGGGTTAAGGGTTGATGCGCTTCAATACATTAAATCTTTGTTTTTGGGTTTAGATATGTTTTAAGGCTTCATTCTGTTTAACTGTTAAGCTGCTGATTATTTTTTTGCAAGAAAGACTTTGATTATACAAATTATTATTTAAGTTCTTAAAACTGCTTAGCATTCAGTCGAGACAACATACCACTTAACTTTTATGGAAAGTACTGTTATTCTTTTAGAAAATAGCCTCATTGGCTTTACCTTTGTGACAGTTATGTTGTACAGTTATATAATCTGTTCAATTTTATCTGCATAACTACACTCGCCCTTTTTAATTCTGTAAAACTTTGCATCTACAATCACAACACCAATTGAAACATTTTACTATAAATTTTACAATGTTTTACATTAGTGACAGGTAGTCATAATATATAATAGACATGTGTGATTCCTTTCGTTCCGAATCGAAATTCGGACAAAATTTCGGAAATTCGTAGATTCGGAGCATTTTAATTTCCGAAATATAACATATCCGAAATCATCCGGATCTGAAATTTGGGATTTGGAACTAATTTTGTCCAAATCCTGTGCATGCACTGTTAACATTTAAACGGATAAAAACAAATTAAGTTGAATTTTCGGGAATTCGTCCGAATTCCGAATCCCGAATCAGATCAGAATCAGATTCCCAAAACGAAACACATATAGGATCCGAATTCCGAAAACAAAAAGCAACGAATTCCGAAACGAAACACATTTTTAGCCGCTGCATATGTCTAATATATAATAAATCTTGTATCATATACTGTAAGCACTCCTACTTTAAAGTTTAACAAAATACTAATATTAACCATGTACACTTAAATATAATATAGAATATATTAGTACATTTCAACTGTGGGTGGTTGTGATAATCAAAAAGTAAATTGTATTACCAGCAGTTTTCGTATAGGATTTCAAGGATTTGTCAGCCGTCACAACCATGGGCAATCTTGCTCCTATTATATTACATTCTATTATTCGAAATATGCTGGCAGATCAGGATAGCAAGTGTTATAAATTAAATATTTAACATTTTTGTTTCCAAAAGCACACACTATATTCAGAACTATTTTCCACAATCATATCTTATACGTCACTGTTTATTTTTACAGCAACTGATATTCAAGATGTTTATAACTTATGCCAATATTAAAGAATTTCATGTCAGTCATCTTATGATGCATATTGAAATAATTGATATGTTTCCCTATTAATAAATAATGGAAAAAGGTTTAGAAAGTTGCAATTGTTGAGGGTTCCCTTTTTTTCTAGAAGAGCTGTGATCTAGGCTTTGCTTTTAGGGTCACATCCACCAAAAGATGGACATTATAAAGCCCTCCTAGATTAAGAACTGCCAGCCATGAATAAGACATCATATTCCTTCAGACTCCTTCAGCCCAAAAGCCACTTGACAAAAAGAAAGGAAAACTGTTACTTACTGGAGGAATATTGTATTATTTAATGCTGTAAAGACCAGGTTCCCAGCATGCCTTCTTTGCAAAAGATAACACACAGTAAGGGTTCTGACATCAACAATCCTTATTACTGCAGAATATTTTTTTTCACAGGAACCACAATTTTGACTTTTTGATGCACAGGCATATCCCTCATGTACAGGTTTAAGCAATGCAAGTTTACTACTAGTTTGTGTTATTCTTCTACATATACCTGTTTGTCTAGTTTTTGCAGTAAAGCAAGGAAACTAACACAGTAGTATAATGATGTGCTTTTCGTAAACAAGGATGCTGTGTGTACATACTACTTACAGTAAGTTACAGGAAAACCATACAAGACTTACAGGGGGCTACAAATATGCATACATACACAAAAGCATGATGTCTATTCTTTCATAGCAGATGCAATATCTGTAAGTAATAGGGCCACGCTAAAAGTCACATAGATTCTGTTATAGTTGGTCCACAATTTCCTAGTGAACAGGACCCAGGGCATTTAAGTGATAATAGAAAAATAGGTTCTTCTCTTGTAGTGCAGCTTTAGTATGTCCCGTGTCACAGTCCTTTGGTAGAGCCTTCCTTCAGCTAAAGTTGCAAGCTTTTTTATATTTGAAAGTTTGTAGTTTTTGCCACATGGACATAGCCCTTTCCACAGCTTTTCTAAATCGATTTCTAGGAGGGGAGCATTTCTGTCTGCAGTTTCTAGAAGGCAGCACAGTTTCATAAATGCCATAGTTTAAACTATGTCAGAAGGTCAAACTATTGTTGATTCTTATTGACATGCTGCTTTAAAGCTTGGGTCCAAAGTTTCACTAAGAGCTCCTTTAATCAAGGGAAACAGCTAATATGTGCACTTTCTTGGCAAATAGTTTTTTGTAAATACACACATACCAATATTTTCCCCACTGTTTGATAGGACCACACATTTACAGGGTTGTTCACAAAAGGGTAAAGAGTTTGGAGAAGGCAGAAGTGAACAATCTAGGACAACATAGCTGATTTGGAAAAATTCTCCAATTCAGCTCACTTTCCAGTTCAGCTATGTTGTCCTAGATTGTTCACTTCTCCTGCTTTCTCCAAACTCTTCACCCTTTTGTGAATAACCCTGTTAGTCGTTTTGCAAACATGTACTTGATTTAACAATAGCATGCATTTGACATGTGTCCATGAGAAAACTGAAATTGTTTTGTCTATGTTGACGTAACACAGGTACAGTTAACACAGATAAGTCCTCTAGCAACTAACTCTAGTACAACAGCTGTTATCTAGAAATGTATAAAATCTACACATTAAATGTGAGACTGTCTTGTAAACTGCTTACCACATGTATGATGATGGTTTCATTTGCCACAGAGGGTCAGAAGCACCGTTCAAGAATCCAGTCACACCACTCAGCATCACTGGAACATTGCAGCTTTACAACCTAAAGATTCAGGTGCAAAATTAGTACACAAGCCACCATGCCACCAGTGTAAGGAGTCCTTCTGTGCTTGGCATTTCTGTAGTATGTAAATAACTCTAGGAATCTTTGTAGCTGCCTCAAACATGATATTCAATATATCTCGTTCCCAATATTACCAAACAGAAGTGCAAAACTTGTATGACGCCTGAGAAGTCATAACTCATAACTTAAATGACTGTTTGAAAGCAGTAAAATATAGGTAAAATTTAAACTGCAGAAATCCTGAAGCCTTTTCCATTTTATTCAGAGTGCAACGCTGAATTTAATATATATCCAAACAATTTAGCTTAGCGCTAGAAAGAATTCTAACAAAATCGTCTGTGTCTTTTAAAAAAAAATTGTTTATCTTTGAAGCAATTCCCTTGTGCATTGATATTAGAAATTTTGACCTGCTGGGAAATGTTGACACCTGAACTTCAATACGTATGATTTTTCCTGCTGTGAAATTTCCTTTCCTCATAAGACCTGGTTATCTAGAAAGGAAGGTCATAAATAATGGTCTGTCAAAGGCCGATATGACTAGCGAGCTACACAGCATGCTGCTTTAGAAAGTAACATCCTGGCTAAATTATGTGACAAGCACCAGTAAAAGGGGAGGTTTGCTTGTTAGTACAGTAAATGAACAGCAACCTCTTTTGGCAGCTCCAATCAAAGTATGGATCAGCAAACAAGGGCAATTTTCACAGCAGCTGGTTTTGATGCTATTTAAGTCTCAATCTGAAAGCTATTGACAATACTCATCTTCAAGCCAATTTCGATCAAAGTTGTCAAAAATCATAACATTTCAACATTTTGAAAAACTCGGGGGATATCTTTCATCTCTTATAAGTATTTCCTTCTTTTTAGCGCTACGATCCTTGACCTTTGGATATAATCTAGTGAAACCTACAGCGAACATATAGCCTAAAGGCCACCTTCTTGCAATGACATTCAAAAGTGGAAAATTCTTAACATTTTTATATAGAAATTCTCAGTATCCAAGAAGCCACAGCCAGCATATTACTTCTGGGGATTATCCATGCATCAATGCAAAACTTTGAGTATTATCTTCTGTCTGTAAACTAGCATGAGATCTAAGTTCTTAATCAAGTCTCCATCTACTACATGAAAATGTATATATTAGAGTTATTTTTACGCCCATCTTTTTGTTATATATAAATGAAGTAGTGGTTAAAATATCTGCCAGGTGTTTAGTGCTGTCTGTGCCCCCATTGAAAATAAAGTTCAAAGTAAAGCCAACCTTTTTTTGTTTTAGATATAGAAAGAAAAGTTTAGGACTGTCAGTTTTTTATTAGCCAATTGTTTTAGATTTGCATAAATACAGGAAGGAACAGTTTGGAACTGTGTAGTCTTCAATATAGTGCTTGATTGCAAGTAAAACACAATTGTTTATTACACATATTCAGAGAACGTATTATTATAATTTGTATTACTGCTTTAGTTGCTGTTATTATTGTTTTTAGTAGTAAGAAGGTTACAGAAGGTCTCATCCAATCACATATAACAAAAAATAGGAACATTATTCCTCATTTTGATACAGCCATGCAAATCACTGTTTTATTACCCTTTGGCAAGATCTATTTCAAGAACCATTGGTGTATAGTGCAAATATTGTCTAATCTAGTACAAATATACTTAAGTTGCCCATACATAGGCTATTTTAAACTGAAAACAATAGTTGGTATTAGTTTTTCCCAGGGATTACAATCCTCAGTCAGCAATCCAATCTCCATGGACAAAGTATCATTACTATGCCTAATTGGTCAGGTGAGGAAAAATTTTACAATCGTTCTCTTTGCTCCTCCCAAAGTCTTTCCAAGTGGACCTAGAACCCATCATGTTTTTTCTTTACACTTGTGTGCTAATTAATAACATATAAGTAATAATATTAATTACTACTGGAATTCCCTTGACAATGCATTAATTTTCCAGAAAGGGAATCATCAATGCCCTTAGTCTATAATCCAAACGAAGGCCAG
>NW_017307065.1:44900-55641 GCF_000935625.1 Nanorana parkeri | reverse complement strand
TAATCTCCACATCAACATGTTACCAAATCAAAGGCCAGATTCCCCTTCTGTCTGGGAACGAGAACATCATGTCAGTGGTATAGGGTACTGCCTAGTTGCATTGGACCCTAGGCCCCTAGTTATAACTACCAAAACCTCACTTGAACACAGGCTCAGTCTCTGTAGGCAAGCTCCTTCTACCAAACCAACCTCTGCAGTCCATAGGCTGGCATTCACTGACTTCTTCTACACATATATCAGAGATCCCTTGTCCTTTTATCACAGACATGCCCTGTGTAATCTTCAGCACTCACCAGGACAGAGCAGACACCAGACTTCCCATCCCTTCCTGTACAACAGTCCTTACCAGTGCTAAAAACGTTTCTCTCTCTGTTTCTTATGTCAGCACGGAATAAAGAATGTGCAGTTGAGTTTACATAAGTATAAAATAAGCTTCACTCCAAATGACGGTATGAAATAGAAGATTAACAAATTATATATTTTGTGGCAAAACATTACGTATTTTGCATTATCAGACATCACCCTTTGCAATTAGGTTGGTGTTTAATTAGCTCCCAAACTCCGGGTGAACTCCCTGGCTTGCACTTCTCCCATTCTATAGAGTATTTCCACCCAACAAGGTATCACAAGCCATCATGGAGCATGATTTATGACACTGCGACAGAGAAACCCAGCTGCACACTCCTCTCTACCATGATCTAATCTCCTCTCTTCCCACTCCACCAAGCCCAACCTTCCTGTCATTTTATAACCCAAGACAAGGAACAATGATTGACAGGCAGGTTGCCTGGAATCCAAGGGATGGGACTTACACTTAAGGGACCTAAAACTCTTTAACAATCTTCCAATGACAAGCATGTTCTATCATGCTGTGTTTTTCTTTACTGAAAGGAAAAAAAACAAGTTTCATGAAAACCTGCAGCTCAGCTCAAACAATAGGCATACAATCTAACCCCCTGATGCCGACAATCTGGTTGTTTTGAATCTGTCATTCTGAATTGTTCCTGACAGTTTTATTGGCGATTGAAACTCAAATCATGCAGAGTCAAGGGCTGCAATTCCATCAAGAGCCTACTATCAATCAATGAAATATGCTCACCTACATGCCAGTCATCAGCCAGATGATTTACAGTCACAAATTATTATACTATTCACCATTAGATGATATGAACATGCTAAATTATAGAATAATAAAATAATGTATATCAGTAATTTTGTCACGGAGCTATTTTCAAATAACTTTTTCCTTAGTACCCTAGGCTGGAGTTCTCTGTGATAAAACACACTGATACAATCTCAGTGATTTATAACTAAAGTTTTTTTCATTCTCTCTAGAGAATCTTTCACAATCTGCACAACATTGTTTACATGACATCTAATGAATTACATGTATCCACAATAATGTCTCTGTGCATTATATTGAATAATATTTGCCATGTGTCTAAGGCTTTCTTCTTTGTCTGTCACACCTTTGGCTAACCTTGCTAATCGTGTTAGTCAGAAAACATGGTTTAATGTAACACAGAGAGTGACCCTGAAAGATGACCCAAAGAGATCAAATGACAACAAGCAACAACAAGGAGTGCAGCTTGAATTCCTTACATAAAATCATCTAAATCAGAATTAACATAAAGTGAAAGTGAAAATCCTCAAAAACAGGTGACAAGCAGGAAAGTGCTGTGTATGTTACCTTGACCACAATTTCCTGTGCTACATTCATATTCACGCATGCAAATGACACATATGGGACGTGTTTAGCTAAGGTCAAAGTTGTATGTGAAAAATATACTGACAACACATCGTTGGCGATGTGTACATGTTTTTCTCTCCAGCTTGTATTATGTTTTCTTCTGAAAAGTGATGCATTAACCTTCCCAGTGTGCAGTTTGCAAAGGATTGTTAAAGCAAATCTGTATAGAAAAGCAATTTCATTTATTGCAGCTTACTAGTCCTTAGATGTTGTGGGTGCAATAGTTTTCACAGATTTTTTACATCATTTTAACAACATTTTTAGCAAGTACATAAATGCAATGTTGAGCATTTACCTACTGAGAGCATCCATTTCTAATTATTTCATCTTCTCCTATCCTGCTCTTCTAACGGATACTTCACAGTGCTCACCTTTAATGCCAGCTGCAAGATACTGATATATGTAGGGGAAAACCCTTGCCGTAATCTTTGTGAATTGACCAGAGTGCTACAAGCTCAATATTATATGCAAATCCACAAAATGTTTTTGATTTATCAAATAACACACAGCAAGTGGAGTTTATGAATTCTCGATTATGGTATGTGAACCTGCCATCACTAATTCATGGCATTCATCAAACCTATCAAACAAAACAAATGTATCTTTTCTGCCAGACCCGCCATCGTGCAGTAGGGGGCAACTGTTAAAACTGAAAAATGATGAACACAAAAGGGCAAAAGGCAATCTGCAAGAAGGGTGATATTGCCAACATCAAGGCTACAGGCACATTCCAAAAAGGTGTGCCGCACAACTGTTACCATGGCAAGACTGGTCGGATCTATGATGTCACACAGCATGCTGTGAGTATAATTGTGAACAAACACGTCAAATGTAGGATTATTGCCAAAAGAATCAATGTCCCTGTAGAGCATATATGCCGCTCTAACAGCAGAGACAGTTTCCACAGTGTGTAAGGGCAAATGAGAAGAAGAAAAGAAAGCCGAGGAAAAGGGCACCTACGTGGAGCTAAAACATGAGGCAGCCCAGCCAAGAGAGGCTCACTTTGTCCAAACATTTGGAAAGGAACCTGAGCTCCTTGAGCCAATTCCATATGAGTTAGCAGAAAGTACCGCTATTAAAAACCCTTTTCTCAAAAAAATTGTATGCTCAACCCATTCTCAACCTTCAGGTCAGATCTTCAACTATTGTGGAACCCCTTTTAAAACCAATTTATCATAAGGTAATTATAGAAAAATGCCCTTTACATTGGTGGTCATTGAGAAGAATGCACTCCTTACAGTGGTGGTCAGAATGCCACTCTTTCAGACAGTTAAAAATTGGTGTCTTTGGTTGGCACATCAATGTAGCATTGACTGCAGAACTAGGCAGCCACCCTCAGATGGGAGGTCAATTAGCCAAGGCCTAAAGAACCTCTAACATCATCTTGTTAAGAATATCTGCTCTAAAGTTATTCTTACCTTTATTGCTTTCCTGTCTCCCCTGTCTGTTAGTCTGTCATATCTGTAGCAAGAAAATCCTATCCAAATATCATTTTTTAAAAGGCGGTATTTACTCAGGGATAGTGCAATTAAATGTTTTGCTGTTCGATGCATGGGACAATGTATATTTGGATGTTGCATGCCCAAAATTGAAGGGATTTTTTTGTTAGAGCTGCAGCAATGGATTGGGAGTTGGTAAAGGTACCGTTTGGCTGTGTTCAATAAAAATTGAGGGTTAGTTTTCCAAACCTGTAGCCAATACAAGCTTAATATAATATCAAACCAGCTAGGTCAGGTATCATTTTTTTCCATATGTACCAATGAAATATGTAGTAGAGACTTGAAAGTGATAGATACATTTATCAACATTAGAGACATGTGAATCCATAGTTGTGAAATAGATGGCTGTGATTAAAGGACTTTCAACATAGCCTTTTGTTTGTGACCCTTGTGGTATCGTGAGCTGAAGCCTCAGAGAAATGTCTACAACAATTCTACATGTGTGTACCAAATTTATCATGTTGTCTGCAACTTTTTGCTCTTCAAAGACATACTGATCCTTAAGTGAATCACAAAGTCTTAGAGCTTTTACTTTTAAATTCATGTTTCCATTGCAGTAATAATGAGGCACTAAGAGCGCAAATCCAGAATTATAAATGGTTTGATTTTGTATATTTGTGAAAAAGTTATTTTTTTTTAAAAGGTGAAAAACTTACTTGTGGTGTTAGCGATCCGGCACGGTGGCGATTCTAGTGATGCAGGGAGTGGTGGTTAACATTTTTTGTTTTAACCATCTCCGAGCTTGAAAAAGAGGATCTCCTTGAAACGCGTTGCTCACTGTCACGGCCCTGTGCACTCCCCTTCCCAATTGACTGTCACTTCCACTCCATCACCTCTAGAACATATACTACACGAAGACCAGAGGCAGTTTGCACATCAGCCTTTTGGCACACATAGCATTCAACCTGCTTTCTACCTCAGTCCTTGACTCCTGAGCTCATCACTATAACTGATGACACCATTCCAAGCCGCCATAAACAACCCCTAAAGCAAGCCCTATTCCATCCCACTCTGCCACTTGGAGACCACTGGATATTGAACAAAAAATTTGAACAAAAAATTTTAACAAAAAATTTTAACCACTACTCCCTGCAGCGCTAGAATCGCCACCGTGCCCGGATCCCTGACACCACAAGTAAGTTTTTCACCTTTAAAAAAAAAACACTTTTTCACAAATATACAAAATCAAACCATTTATAATTCTGGATTTGCGCTCTTAGTGCCTCATTATTACATTCACAGGGTTCTCCTCCTATTTTTTGAGCAGCAATCCACACCATTTTGCATCCACGCACGCCCTGCATCCCTGAAAGAGCGCTGTGTAATTTTTTTTTTTATGTTTCCATTGCAGAAAACCGAAAGTAGAAAACCTGAGGTTTTGGCAGTCCAGAACAGTCTATAAGCTACATAGAAGCTGCTTAGAGTCAGTTCTCAACACTGACCTGTGCCTGGACATTAGAGAGAATCGCTCAAAATGGCAAGTCCTGTCCAGAGTAAATAACACTGTAACATTAATTGGGGCTCTGACAGACACAAATAAATATGTTACTTTATCTTAAAGTGACACTAAATCCAGAAGTTAAATCGTAAAAATACATTCAAGTTCCTTAACTAGTAACAAAACTGTACCTTAGTTGTGTATCACTCAGCTGTAGGTCCTTAAATCATCTTTAAACTGGTGCTGACACTATCCTTCCCAATGGTCCCCATGTGTGTTATACAGTAACCACCGCTCCAAGCTTACTCCCGCGATAGGCTACAATACAAATTAGAAAACTAAACGTGAGATTGTAGTCCATCTCAGGAGCAAGCTTGGAGTGGTGGCTACTTTACAACACGCAAAGGGACCATGGGGAACAAAAGTAGCCACCCTCCAGAAGGAAGGACAGTGTAAGCATGAATTCAGAGTTGATTTGAGGATCTACAGCTGAGTGATGCAAACTTCTCAAACCTTTCAACAGTGAATCCAGATCAAAGAAATATATATTGCCCAGCAAAGTATTTCCTTATATTTTCCCCTAGGCATTCTCTCAGCCCTGCTTCCCTGAACTTCCTGTCCAGGACAAGACAGAGCAGTCTCCAGCAACTGTCCATCTACTACCTTGGTAAAGGGAGGAGGGAGGAGAGGGTGCCAGAGGGGAAGGGAGTTGCTTAATCTTCTGTGTCGGTGTGATTGTGGAGACACACACAGCTCACTAACACACACACGGGCCTTTGCACTCTGCTTGAGAAAGGAGCCACCCTGAAACAGGATATCAGGACCAGTGCTCAGGGGGATCAGCTTAATCTGCAGGAAACCAAAACTTTTAAGTGTTAAGGTGCAGCATCCATTGTAAGTGATTTCATCAGCATTTAGAATAGCTTAAGCCCTTTTGAGTTTAATATCACTTTAGTTCAATCTGAGTTTATTAAAGATTTTAAATGCGGTACAAAAAAGGTGAACATACATTTTCACCATGAAATAATAAACACAAAACACAGTATACAAAATCACATAAAAGATAAGAGCTTGTAGGCCAGTAGGCCCGAAGACAACATCAGCAGGACATCCATCAGGATATAAATGGTGTCATTGTCAACATCATTGGTTTCGCACAGAACACAATGCATAGCGAGGATCTCTTATGTCGGTACTGACCCAGGTCTCCCTGCAGCGTCCTCTGTCAACGCAATCTGTCATGGGGCAGGAAGATAAGGTAGGTAGGAAACCGCGCAAGAGGGTATGCTATGCAGCTCGGGTTGTGGCGCTCAGCTTGTGGACAACCAAGATCATTTATGCGGGGTAGAGCAGGGGGGATCAGTGGGTGGGGAGGGGGGTTCTCAGGGGGAGAAGGAGAGAAAGAGGAAGAGTAAGGAAGCCCAGTGGAGCAGCGCAGATGAAAGTTTAAGTAGAGGGGTGGTAGTCTCCCACCCCCCGCCAGGCAACACCAATAGCGCCCCCCGAAGAGGTATACTAGGGTGAGAGGGTAGCTAGGGAGATGTCTGAAGACCTGAAAATAGTCCAGGTGGACTACGTGTGCACATATTTTTCTCCCTCTCCACGTTCTCCTGCCAGGAGGCTCTCCAGGTCCGCAATGTGGTCCATCTCCACAACCCACTTCGCAAGGGTGGGCACCACCGGCGTATGCCAATGACATGGGATAACAGCTCTAGCTGCTGTAAGAAAATGTCGCAAAAGGCCCTTCTTCGCCCTCTTGAGCGATCCCGGGATCATGGACAATAGGAGAATTTTGGGGTCATTTGTGATTGCTGTACCTGTCACTCTGAGGTATGTCTCCAACACTCCCTGCCAGAATGCCTGAAGCTGAGGACAGCTCCACCAAATATGCGTCATATGTCCTGGGGAGGTACCACACCTCCAACAGGCATCAGACACTGCGGGGTAATACCGACGGAGGACCGCAGGACACCTGTACCATCTGGTGAGTATTTTAAAGTTCTT
Organism: Nanorana parkeri; assembly: GCF_000935625.1. NCBI lineage: Eukaryota > Metazoa > Chordata > Amphibia > Anura > Dicroglossidae > Nanorana > Nanorana parkeri. The sequence continues at coordinate 48,950 of NW_017307065.1, read as the reverse complement.
CTCTTGGGCCAGGCTAGCGATGGATAAAGAGTGCGTGAGGGCAAACGACTTCTCCCAGTCGTCGGGTGTAAAGGTGAGTTCCAGTTCACGTTCCCAGGCCAAGGTATAGGCAGGTAGGGTGGGGGATGTCAGAATGGAGTAGAGAAGGGAGACTACGTGTGATGGGGGCATTGAGGCCAGGAGGAGAGAATCAAACTCCTTCGGTTCCCCGCCCAGACGGTCCGGTCCATGGAGAGAGGAGACGAAGGAGCGAAACTGTCCCTCCGACAACCAGTCCCCAGGGCCCAGTTCAGGGTGGGTAGTCTCCGCCAGGGGCTGTTCCTGCAATGCGGAGAGCACCCTGCGGTGAGATGTCCTTGTCCAGTTACCAAAGGAAGGTCTAGTCAGGGCCGGGGGGGAAAGTCAGGTTCCTGAATAGAGGGGTAATTGGGGCAATATAGGCTGATAAGGTATGTGTAGAGACATATCGGTCCCACACTTTCAAGACATGAGCTGTCAGTAGGGGCAAGGAAGAGTGTGGCAGCCTGGATCCAGGGGGTATCCAGGGCAGTGCCAGCAAATCACTAGCTGCAAGAGTCTCTTCCAGTCCGACCCACTGTTTCTCACCCCTCTTGTGAAACAAGTCTACTATGCGAGTCAGGACGGCGGACGCGTGTTAGAGAAAGATATCCGGTGCGCTCGCCCCCCCGCGCGTTTCGGAAGGACCAGTGACCTGTAGCTTATTCGTGGATGCGAGGTGCCCCAGATAAACTTTGTGAAGGCCTGTTGGACCTGTTTCAGATATGCAGATGGCAGAGCAATGGGTACTGTCTGAAACAGATAGAGAAATCTAGAAACTATGTCCATTTTAAGTGCATTGATGCGCCCCAACCAGGAAATATGTTTGCGGTCATAGATGGCTAAATCTAGAGTGAGCTTGTCCAGTAGGGGGCGAAAGTTCGCAGAAAACAGGTTGGCTAGGTTCGTCGGGAGAGAGACCCCCCAGGTATTTCAATGAAGATGAGCAGATGCGGAAGGGGTAGTTGTTAGAAAAGAGGTGCAGATCCGTTGCTCTCAGGGACACATTTAAGATTTCCGATTTGGCAAGGTTGACCCGAAAATTACTTAGAGAACTAAACTTTTGGAACGCGTGTAGGATCGTGGGCATGGCGACATGGGAGTGAGTCACGTAGAGTAGCAGATCGTCTGCGAACAAAGCCAATTTAGAGACGTGGGGGCCCACCTGTAGGCCCTGAAAGGCAGAGTCCTGCCGGAGGGCCACCGCCAGGTGTTCCATGGTCAGAATGTAGAGGAGAGGGGACAATGGGCATCCCTGTCTGGTGCCATTAGAGATCTTAAAGCTAGGGGAGAGCGAACCATTGACTCGGATCCTAGCCGATGGGCAGGTATAGAGGTCCATTATATTCCACAACATGGTGGGTCGTATCCCAAGCTGTAATAGGGAATGCTGAAGGAAACTCCAGTCAAGGCGATCAAATGCCTTGTCTGCGTATACTGATAAGAGGCAAAGTGGAGTGCCAGACGATTTATCAAAGTGCATCAGCAGCAGTGTGCGAATGGTGTTGTCCCGTGCCTCCTGGACAAACCCCACCAGACCGCAGTGTGGCTAAGTCAAGTGTATCAGTCGGCCCAATGCCTGCAAAAAAAGTAAGTTAGAGGCACAATATAAGGTAGATGCATGCAATAACACTGTACAGACATAGTGCCAAAGGCAACAATCAACCCAATACCTGAGAGAAGAAAAAAAAAAGGTTAGTCAGAGGCACCGTAAATGGAGGCACAAGTGAACACACTGTATGGACATAGAGTCAGGCCCGCTATAGCGGGTCAGGGCCCAATGCTCCGGCGGTCAGGCCCCGACATCAGCCCTCGTTAGCGGAGGGAGCTGCAGGCCGTGACAGGCCAGAGTGGAGCGTGAGCGGGCCCTTCGGTTATGCTGAGGTAGGACGTCCTGTGACGCGGGGGCCCTCTCCGGTGAATGGTAGGTCCAGCCAGTCCGGAACGAAAATTGGATCAGTCCCAAGGAATCCAAACAGATCAGGAAGCTGCAATGGGAAATGTAGATGGAAGGAGTCGGGGCCCTTACGAATTTGGAGACTGAAAGGGTGCCCCCAACGGTACGTGGCGCCGACCTGGTGGATGACGTCTAGCAAAGGCCGTACCGATCTGCGCATGGCCAATGTCAGACGGGACAGGTCTGGGAGAAGTTGTATGAATGCCCCATCAAATTCGACCGGGCCTGTTCTCCATGCTGCACGGAGGATCTCCTCTTTGATAGCAAAAAGTGTACCCGACATAGGACATCCCTCACTCGGCTGGGGTTCTCCAGGTTAGCCCCTGCAACCCTGTGCACCCTGTCCAGTTCAATGGCATCTGTGGGCGGTTTCCCCAGAGCCAAATTGAGAATGGCACTGTGGCGTGGAGGTCAGGGCCCTGGGTAGCCTCCGGCATCCCCCGCAAGCGAATGTTATTGCGCCTGATCCGATTTTCACCATCTTCCATGCGCAAGTGTAACTGTTGGAGGTGGGAACGGTGGATGGCTTGGGCATTTTCCAGGGTTGCCAGCCTGGACTCATGTGCTGAGATCGAAGACGTCAGAGCTGACAGATGGGAGTCAGTGGCCGTGATTTTTTGGCTAAGCTCTCTCACCTCCCCTCTCAGGGCCCCCTCTAATCTCGTGGCCCACGAGTCAAAAACTGCCCGGAAGGCTGTGAGCAGGTCTCGTACCTCTGTGGTTGCATGCTCCATGCCTGTGGCTGTATGCTGGTCTGGGTCCTGGAAAACCTCCGGCAGCGACTGGTCAAGTGCGACGGCGGAGGGAGACGGAGCCCCAGCGGGGATGGCAGTCTGCAGGGAGTCCAGCGGTTTCGGTCCCGTGGATCGGACTGAGGAGCGGAGGCTCTGGGCTGGCGTCTGGGGCTGTGGAGGATCCGTCCCGGCCTTCTTTGGCGGCAACGCTTTCGACACCATCTTGGGGCCTACGGCAACGGCACTGTCCAGCAGGCTGTTGCGGGAGCGCCGCGCAAAGTATGAGGCGATGTCTCCGGTATAGGAGGAAGCAGGGGCACCAGGTGAGTCCCGACCGTCGGGCATAGGGCAAGAGAGTTGCCGAAAGGGCTGAAAAGTCACTGAATTAGAGCCGCGGTGCAGCAGAGCTCCTGGCTGCACGTCCTTACACCACCATGGCCGGCCACGCCCCCCTTAATATCACTTTAAATATATATTGTATGTGATGTAATAATTATGGCTGTAGGAGTGGCAAGCTGCTCCTTCACTACACCATACTGCAGATATATTCTGTCTATGCTATCAGTAAATTAAATTTGCTGTATAACCCACCATTATAGCTCTTAAAAGGACTGGATATTTATTACAGTACCTACAAATGAAGAAAAGCTATAGAAAGTGCTTTTAGCCAACTATTCCTTTCAGTCACTTCCATTAATTTATGTGGTGTTCTTGTATATAATGCACACTTCAAGTTGTGACATAAAATATAAATCATAACAAGAATAAGGTCAGAAACCCAACTCCAAAATACATTTTTTAAGAGCCATTTATTTGCAGTTTTAAATTGTGTGCTTAGGATCACTGTCATGCAGTATAACAGGATTTCTGTAAAGTGTCAGCTCACTGACATTCCCTTGTAGACTGTATTGATGCATATCAGAATTCATTTTTACATCAGCGACTATGAGCCATCTGGGTCATCCATCTAATGCTCTAACCATTGTACTCCATGTTTGAGAAGAATTGAGAAAAGGTAATAAGAGATGAGTGAACTTTTAAAAAATCCCTTCTGTCAGCATTTCACCCATTTTTCTGATTTCTAATTTGGTATTTGGTCAAATTTATATTTTTTTTGTCCGCATTTTTCTTCTATTATTTGGATGCAATTAAAACAAAGGATCCCTGCCTCCCCCACAAAAAAGAAATAAAATACATGGCAACAAGTATAAAAGTTTGTATTCCCATAGCCAGAAGGTGATGAACTGGTAGATCTGCAGCTGGTACCAGTCCTTATGATCATTTGTAGCACTGGATGGGTTC
>NW_017307065.1:43511-44850 GCF_000935625.1 Nanorana parkeri | reverse complement strand
TTCTTAAATATTCTTTAGCTGCTCTAAGAACAGCTAAGAGAAATTAGCTGGGGCCATCTCCCATTTAGCTGTTCAGCCTACGTAAAGTAATTTAGATTGTGCCACGCCACTTTTCCCTCTTTGGTCCTGCCCCAAGTCTCATGGCAGCTATGTGGCAATGAACTGTATGGTTGTGCAATAATTGCAATAATGAATATGTGTGAATAGGCCCTTTCTATTACTTGTACAATAATTGTGACAGCATTATTTGCACATAGTTAAGCTCCATGTTTTTCTTTTTTCGTTTGCCTAAATAGTGGATATTAGTTGATAAATAAAATGACAATAAGTTAAAACATATATTGGGCCTGATTTACCAGGGCTTATGTGTGTAGTCTGGTGCATTGAACATTCTTTGACAACCAACTAACATCCTTGCAATATTTACTATGCACCTGAGATGTGGTGTCAGCGCACACGGTTCATTTATTAAGAAATTGAATGCTGGAGTGAATATTCCATAGCAATTCACAACACATTTAAGCTAAGTGGAAGCAAGTCTAAAATAGAAATATTGTTTTTTTCCTAATGTTCTTATGTCTCTCTAACTGCTGTTTGCAATGTTATATGCATATCTCATGTAGGAAAAAAAAGCATGAGGTCAGCACTGACATTAATGAAAATAACTGCAGAATAATATTTAATGTGAAGTAAGCTACAGTGAATGGTGTGCTGGAGGTATCTTGGTGCACGTGTGCAGGTATGTGTACTGTGGCAACGGCAAGCATTCATGAACAATTTCATGCACTGCTGTTTAGGTTGTAGTGTTAAATTCCTGTATGTGTTCTTGATCTAATGCTTTGCTTGGCACATGCACATTTTATTTCTCAATGAGCAATTGTGATGCTTGTCACATTGTTTTTTTCATGCATCCACCGGTGTATCTTATTCAAACATTAGGCACAAACACAACATTATTGGATGTTCTATGTTCATTGCAGTCTGGGTACACACTGAATGCCCATGTAAGATCAGCAAATGTACTGTCTCTCACTTGGAACCAAATCCCTTTGTCTTGCTTTCCTCTTCTTTCCTCCTCCAATTTCACTATTTCACTACCAAACGTATTATTCTATGTGAAAACCTTCATCTTATTTCATAATTATCTTGCTTACTATTTTGAAAAGCCAACATAAAAAGGTAAAGTAATGAAAGTAAAAGTGAAAAAAAACAATTCTGGGTTCAACTAATCACATTTGGCACATAAATTCTTAATAGTCCACATAACAGGGGGCGTGGCGGTGTTGGATGTGTCCATTGCCTAAATACATTGTGCTGGAAGGTGTCCCTCTTTCTCAAG
>NW_017307065.1:34616-40463 GCF_000935625.1 Nanorana parkeri | reverse complement strand
GGATTAAAAAGGAGCCCCATATTCTTAAATATTCTTTAGCTGCTCTAAGAACAGCTAAGAGAAATTAGCTGGGGCCATCTCCCATTTAGCTGTTCAGCCTACGTAAAGTAATTTAGATTGTGCCACGCCACTTTTCCCTCTTTGGTCCTGCCCCAAGTCTCATGGCAGCTATGTGGCAATGAACTGTATGGTTGTGCAATAATTGCAATAATGAATATGTGTGAATAGGCCCTTTCTATTACTTGTACAATAATTGTGACAGCATTATTTGCACATAGTTAAGCTCCATGTTTTTCTTTTTTCGTTTGCCTAAATAGTGGATATTAGTTGATAAATAAAATGACAATAAGTTAAAACATATATTGGGCCTGATTTACCAGGGCTTATGTGTGTAGTCTGGTGCATTGAACATGCTTTGACAACCAACTAACATCCTTGCAATATTTACTATGCACCTGAGATGTGGTGTCAGCGCACACGGTTCATTTATTAAGAAATTGAATGCTGGAGTGAATATTCCATAGCAATTCACAACACATTTAAGCTAAGTGGAAGCAAGTCTAAAATAGAAATATTGTTTTTTTCCTAATGTTCTTATGTCTCTCTAACTGCTGTTTGCAATGTTATATGCATATCTCATGTAGGAAAAAAAAGCATGAGGTCAGCACTGACATTAATGAAAATAACTGCAGAATAATATTTAATGTGAAGTAAGCTACAGTGAATGGTGTGCTGGAGGTATCTTGGTGCACGTGTGCAGGTATGTGTACTGTGGCAACGGCAAGCATTCATGAACAATTTCATGCACTGCTGTTTAGGTTGTAGTGTTAAATTCCTGTATGTGTTCTTGATCTAATGCTTTGCTTGGCACATGCACATTTTATTTCTCAATGAGCAATTGTGATGCTTGTCACATTGTTTTTTTCATGCATCCACCGGTGTATCTTATTCAAACATTAGGCACAAACACAACATTATTGGATGTTCTATGTTCATTGCAGTCTGGGTACACACTGAATGCCCATGTAAGATCAGCAAATGTACTGTCTCTCACTTGGAACCAAATCCCTTTGTCTTGCTTTCCTCTTCTTTCCTCCTCCAATTTCACTATTTCACTACCAAACGTATTATTCTATGTGAAAACCTTCATCTTATTTCATAATTATCTTGCTTACTATTTTGAAAAGCCAACATAAAAAGGTAAAGTAATGAAAGTAAAAGTGAAAAAAAACAATTCTGGGTTCAACTAATCACATTTGGCACATAAATTCTTAATAGTCCACATAACAGGGGGCGTGGCGGTGTTTATCATGCCAGGAAAACATGCCCCAAACCATAACACTGCCACCACCAGCTTGAAGGGTTGTAACTCATGCATGTTGGGTGCATGCTTTAATGCTGTTCCTGCCAAATTTTCACTCTGCCATCTGCATGATGCAACTGGTAACGTGATTCATCGGACCACATTACTTTTTCCCAATGCTCGAATGTCCAATCCGTGTGTTCCTGTGTGAATTGGAGACGTTTTATCTTGTTAACTGTAGACAGCAAAGGTGTTCGAACAGGCCTTCAGCTTCCACATCCCATACGATGCAGTGTACGGCGAACAGTGCGTTCAGAGATCATTTCAGATGATCCCTGATTAAGATCTGCAGTAATTTGATGCATTGTTGCCCTTCTGTTGTCTTGTACCAGTCTTGCCACTCTCCGTTCTGCCCTAACATTGACTAGTTGTTGACGGCCACAATTCGCACGTTCAGACCCAGATGCAGCTGCTCTTGAACATTTAAAGAATTCTGCTGTTTTACTGATGCTCGCTCCATGGCTCCGAGCGCCAACAATCATTCCACGTTCAAAGGCTGTTAAATCACGTTGTTTACCCATATCTTCAGAAGAAAAATCACTTCTGCTGTCGTGATAAACAAACTGCTTCACTATTTATATCTGGCCCTCTAGCAACTTCAGCGCAAAATTATAGCTAATTTGCCTACAAACATCAGGTGGTCATAATAATCTGGCCACTCAGTGTATATATATATATATACACTATCACAGAAAATTGTATCCATACCTAACGTAATTTTCCTTTCCTGGCTCACCTCATGTCATCATACCAATGGATTGTAGCTAGCCCCTATAATAAAAACGGGAGGGAATTAATGCTAAGCACAATTATTTGTTATTAAAAGTCGAAGAAAGTACAGCAGCTCCAAAAAAATGCTCTGATGAAGCAGAAACATCCACCCTATAATGCTTGATGAATGCATTTGGAGAGGACCAACTGGCCGCCTTGCATACAACTTCTGTTGGCACTTTAGCGTAGGCAGCCCAGGAAGTAGCCACTCATCTTGTCGAGTGAGCCTTAACTTCTAGAGGGGGAGGAAGGCCTGAAGAAGCAAAAGCAAGCTGAATAGCTTTCACTACCCATGTGGATAACATCCTAGTAGAAACTGCAGAGCCCTTTCTATGGCCTTTAGGTAAAATGAACACGCTTTCTGAAGAACGAACATCCTTAGTTCTAGAAATATAGGGCGTAATCACATTGACTGCATCCAGTCTCCATAGGAGTCTGTCTTCTTCTGCCAAATCTTAATTTTTTGAAGAAGTAGTAAAAGATTCCCAATTGACATGAAATTCTGCAGATACCTATGGTAAAAATTCTGGTATGGTCTTCAAAACTACCTTACCGGAAAAAATCTGACAGTAGGGTTCCTTATAAGAAAAAGCCAGAAATTCAGAGACTTCTAGCTGATATAATTGCTGTTAAAAAAACTGAGAGCAAAGTAAGATGGTATAGAGAGCATGAGAAAAAAGGATAAATGCTCTGTCATGGCTTTTAAAACCAGGGGAAGACTGGAGGTCTAATCTTCAGTGCACCTCTAAGAAACTGTTTTACCATAGGAGTCTTGCCCATCTAGTCTTGGTCAATGCTGATAGGGCTGACACCTGAACCCGCAGCATATTATAACTTAGACCAACATCCGATGCTGCTTGGAGAAAATAAAGGATTTGTCTCACCGATGGCTTTTCAGCATCCCAGCCTTTACTAGAGGCCATAGAAAGAAACTTTTCCCACACTCTTTGGTGTGTTGATTTTGTGGACAGCTTGGTTGCCTTCAAAAGTGTCTCCACTACTGAGGAAGACAGATTCAGCTGCTGCAGCCTCTGCCTTTCAAATTGAATGCCATTAAATTCAACCGAGACAGACTTGGGTGATAATAGTTGTTCTGTGACAGAAGATCTCTCTTCCAAGGCAACGGAAGAGGAGGTGAAATCATTAAGTCCATCAATAGAGGAAACCACAGCCTCTTTGGACACCATGGAAGGATTGCTATGGCTTGAACCCGTTCCTTGGTATTGGAGGGAAGATATACACTTTCTTGAATGACCATGGAAGTGAGAGAGCATCCTGTCCCAAAAGCTCCTTGGCAAAGGTATCTGGAGTAGAAGAGAGGAAGCTTTGTATTGTTGCTGTCTGCCATCAGGTCTTCCCCAGCTCTGAAATATGGGATTCAGATAGCGTGGGTTTAAGGCCCATTAATTCTGGTCCACAAACACCCGACTCAGTCTGTCTCCAACACAGTTCTCTGTTCCAGAAAGGTATGCCACTGTAAGATCTAGCAGATTCCCCTCTGCCCATGCAAATAGGAAGGATGCTATGTTTAGAAGGGTCCGACTTCTGGTCCCCCTGGTGTAAAACATATGAAACCACCTTCTTATTGTCCATATGCAGTTTGACACAAGCCCCTCTCGTTAAATGATGAAAAGCTTTGGTGAGAGCTTAGAAGGCAGCTTGAAGCTCTATAACATTCGACTGACAAGAAAACTGTTTTCTCCATTTGCACTGCATGTGAGACCCCTGGCAATGAGCGCCCAAGCTGCAGAGACTTGCATCTGACTTGTTTGTAATCCAGTCTCCTGGATGGAGAATTTGGCCCTTGGTAAGGTTAACAGGATTCTGCCACCATAGAAGACTGTCTCTGATGGACTCTTGGAAAAATATCAACTGATCGAGGGATGATCTGTCACATTGTTGTAGAAAAGCATCTGGGGGATGTGCCAATGAGCCCACAGAACCAGTGGGATTGTCGAAGACAGAAGAACGATGAAGCTCAGGCAAAAACCGGCCATGCAGAATGCTGTCTCCCTCATCCAATTTGATTACTGGATTACACGATGGACTTTTCCCTGTGGAAGAAAAATTGATGATTGTAAAGTAATGAAAATAATGCCCAGATATTCCAACCTCTGAGATGGTAAGAGACTGCTCTTTTCCCAGTTTATGATCTACCCAAACTCCTGAAGAGTATGTAGAACTAACTCTCTGTGTTTAAGAATTTTTTGTTTTGACTGACCTAATAGAAGGACATCGTCCAGATAATGATCAATTTTTATACCTCTCAATTTTAGGAGAGCAATTAGAGATACAAACATTTTCGTGAAAGTTCTTGGAGTGGAAGGCAGGCCAAATGGAAGACAACGAAACTAGTAATGACTTAGTGCCGGATTTTGGGTAGCATATAAGGTAATGCCCTCTGCCGCCGTCTCTCGAATATAGGATTTTACATCCTGAGTCTGGTCCCCTTTGTCTGCTCCTACCTCATTGAGGCAACGTGAGCATAATATTTTATGTGGAAGGGCTAAGGAACCACTGGCCCAACATGACCCTGTTAGGAGAGTAATGACCAGACCTGGGAGAACGTTGCCTAAGGGAACGACCATTGCCCGGTAACGGAGATCTTGGATAGTCCTTTGCATCAGATCTTTGCATGGATGAGGATGATCAATGATGTGATCTAGATTTATTTTATGCTTTTTCCCATATTTAGGGCTCTTCCTTCTGCAAAAGCGGGATAATACCATTAAAAATGTCATGCTCTTTTTTTCTAAAAATAACCGAGGCCATCTCTCCTACCTCTCCGATGAAGTGTGTCCCTGGATGTCAGGGCTACCCTGACTGATAATGGAGCAACTGAATGACATGTAGTAGATCAGCGCAACATGTAAAAGGAAACATTGACCTAACAATACCTCATAGGGAGGACAACAGTTACAGAAGGAAGAGAACACATACCACCAAAAACAATCACCATATAGAAATCATTTACCAAATGTAGACAACAATAGACTGCCTGGAGATGCCAGCTGGATAGCAGAAAACAAACTTTTTGTTGTAGCAACAGTTCCCCCACGTCCTCTGACATTTTTTACAGCAGGCAGCACTCATAACCATTGTGGAGCGCAAACCTGACCTCCTGCAGCCAATCAGGATGTGTGAGAGAGGAGAGAGATAGCGTGCGCTCCACTGTGGAACGCACGCCGACACATGAGGAGAAAGAGGGGAGGTCGCAAACCGCGGCTCCTGACAACTGACACACAGAAGACCACTAAGAAGGAAAAAGTGAATCCCACTTACCATGTGCTAAGAAAGGAAAACCTTTTAGGTTTTAGCCATCTAGACCCCTGGCACAATGGGGATATCTTATATTGAGGTTTTACCTCTACATGGATATCTTACACTTGGGAGAGGCTTAACTCAAGTGGGAACACAAACGAGGAGGAGAGATAACCAATAAGAAAAAATAAATAAAAACTGAAAAAAATACATAACTCTACTAAAGTGAGGACAATGAAATAAATGAACTTTGCACGATATTCTAATTATTCGAGTTTCACCTGTATATATATACACAGTGGCGGAACTACCGCTGGTGCAGGCGGTGTGGGCACACCAGGGCCTCGGCCTGGGGGGGGGCCCAACACAGTCCCAGCACCGGATCGGTACCCAGCGGTCAGCGGGCCCCCCATCTCTGCGCCGAGAGTGTCAGATCATCCGTTCATCCGACA
>NW_017307065.1:0-34366 GCF_000935625.1 Nanorana parkeri | reverse complement strand
GCCGCCGGATACTGATCTTAACATCTGACAATCCAAAATGGGGGGGCACCCCGCGACACACTGAAATGGGGGGGCCTGTCCGCCGGCTGAGATAGTATGGGGCCCGCCAGCCGCTGTGAGGAGGGAGCCGCGGAGCAAGGAGGCACATCATGCCGTCCGAGGCCCCACATAATGGGGCCTCGGATGGCAGTGAGGACCCAGCAAACAGAAAACACATAGGAAACAGGTGAAGACAATAGACCAGCCAGAAGACCAGCCAGAAGAGGTAAGGGTAAATAATTCATTAAAATAATTATTATTTGTAGCCTAATGTTGTATAAAGTACTGTTGCAGCAATGCAGAATGGCACCCTCTATAGAGGACTACAAATCTCAGCAGTACTTTATACAGAAATGCTATTGTTATATAAAGTATTGCTGGGATGTGTAGTCCTCTATAGCATGTGCCATTCTGCATTGCTGTAAATATTAGGGACGCACCGATATATCGGCCGCCAAAAGATATCGGCTAAATGCCGAAAGTGCAATTTTTCTGCTGATACAGCAACGCATCCCTGCTTTCTTTCCTCCCCAATGGGCGCTGCTTTGTGTCCAAGAAATGGAGTCCTCATGTCCATGGACTGTGCACTAATTATAAAACACTTTGTAGCTGTATGGAAAGTTTGCTATCAGGTCAAGTGGAGCATAGGAACTTATTACAGGGTCATGTTATAGACTTGCTAGAACAGCTACATATTTAGGGAATGTTCAAAAAACTCAGACTACTGGAGTGTCATTTTACATGAAAAAACCTGACAGCTTAGAAAAGGTGCTACAAAGTATTATAGTTGTACACAGAGGCATGAGTTGTACCCAGAGGCATGAGTGAGAGGTGGTGATGGAAGAAAGAAGCAGAAAGTATATTCTGGGAGAATTAGAAACATCTTGATAGAATGGCTACCTCTAGCATTAAATCTGAGCTCCAACCTTAACTTGTACAGTTGTACGGACTCTTCTCAAATGTGCATTAGAAGCTGCAGAAAGTCAGCTAGAGACTGCCTCATTTTCGGGCTAGAAAGTCAGCTAGCTCTTTCCTCCCCATCCTAACTGTCCTTGGTCTGCCTCTTACATTTATTGGGTTTCAGTTCTTTCAATCACAAAAGATCAACATCACATTCAGGCATTACTTTGGGAGGTCTGCATGCAAATTCATCCAGGAACACACACTCCTCCAGACTGACATTCCCCAAAAAATGCATTTTGATTTTGCATTAATTCTTCCCAAGAGCCAGCCCACTGTGTGTATCAGGAAACTATTTACAGCACCCTCCCACTAGCCATGAGCTGCCTGTATTGCATAGAAAAGCACAGAGACCTAGTAATTACATGACTGGGTCTAAAATAAGGTATGCAATTCAATTTGAAAGGTTTGGATCTTGCTGAGAGGAATATCAGATGTGGTTCCAATAAACCAGGGTGATAGTGGGCACTGACTTGTAAAGGGACTATAAGGGCAATAATTGCTAGTGGTCTCTTGTAACATGCCACCAGTCTCCCACAGTCTCCTGTAACATGTCCCCAGTCTCCAACAACATCTGTAACATATCTGAGGTCTTTGAAAAATGCTATAGCATACCCACAGTCTCTGACCATCTTTGTTAGTATGTCCAGTGTCACAGTTCAGCTGCAGACTTGCAGCTGAGCTGTTACTTGTAGTTCTACAAGTATATACAAGTCTCGTACCCCTGGTTCTGCAGACATGCAGGACTGTACTAGTGCGTGTAGTCCTCTAGGCATGTGCTCTAAACCTGACTTGCACCTGTCTGCAAGCTTTAGGCGTCGGTCGACCTCTCCTGCTGTTTCTGATGCAGCTTCTCAGCCAATCAGTGCAGTCTGCTTGTGGCCAATCCTGTGGATCCTCCCTCTTCCTGTCTCTATTTAAATTCAGGGCAGCGAATGGCACGCTACCTGAGCAACGCTTTCCTAAGCCCCCATTTGTGGTTTATGCTGATTTCCTGGAAGTTTTCCTGTGTACCGAACCTTTGGTTTGTCCTTGGAAATCCCTGTCTACTGGCTGCCCTGTGCTTCACTTTTGTCCTTGGAAATCCCTTTACTTCGTCCCTGGAAGTCTTTAGCCTGTCCCTAACCTTTGATTCGTACCCAGTACCTGTTAGGTGAGTTGGGTGGACCTAGGGATTGTGACCTGGGGTCAGCACGCAGCCAAGCCCATCTCCACCATCAGGAGCTCTGGTGAATACCGTCTGGCTCTTAGATTCCACATCCTGGGGAACCCCTGCCACCTACTCAGCATCCCATGCCACCTACTCAGCATTGCAGCACCCTGCCTTGTATTTGAACTTCCAGTTTAAACTGACTTCCACTGCCTCATTCACATACCTGCTCTGTTCCCTGCTTGTACTCCAGCTCTGGGAGTTGCCAGCCTACACTGCTTGGGACATTTTCTCTAAGTGTCCCTGCCAGTGTAGGGTCCACATACCTGACTCCATTTTATACCTGTGAGTCCCAATCCATGACATCCAGTCTCTGACCATTTTCTGTAGCATTAAATACCATGAAAATGATATGTGTCCATTTGGTACTGTCAGGGACTGCACTTGAGGCCCCCTATATCAAGCAACTTCACTACCAATTACTGTAAAATGTACATAGCAACGTACCTCAAGCTAACAGAATATAATTGGAGTTTGGATGTGGTACCACTGAGGTACGGTTACTGAGTGTTCTACCAAAACCATTTACATGATAATATATTTCATCTTCTAATTATATATTGTATCTTCTCTCTTCAGCCATGGGGTGCTCTCTGGAGTTACATTATTCCAACCCCCTGCTGCCAGTCTTGGTAATTTTGAGGAGGGATTAGCTCAGGTTTCGACTGAACCCGGTCCAAACTTTAACTCCTCTGGCCTCAGAAGGAGCTCCTCCTGAACAAGGAAGGAAGTTGCTTCCATGCCACCCAATCGTAATTCTCAGACTTCTCCATCCACAGTTTGGCATGAGAAAAGGGGTTGGGTGCAGTGATGTAATTGCCCTTATATAGCTATATTGGGTAAGTGATATAAATAAGTCGACACAAGCACCTCGCCCCTTTGTTTATGGTCAGCCGTGGGGTGGGAAATGTCCTGACCCGCAGCTGATTGGGTGGAAGTTGTGAGGAGATTGTACACTGAACTGGCAGTGTACATACAAACAATTTTTTAGAGGGATGCTGTTTTTGTTTCCTTTTTAACCTTAGTTTTGCTTTATGCCAATGCTTAACAGAAACCGAGTGGTTACTCATATTATCATTAATACCCATATTACCTGGAGAACATCCAGTAAATTGTGATAAGTTAATGAGGATGAGTATGTGTGCACATTCCATACTTAGAAGACCTACTGTATCAAGATATACAAACCTGGCAAAGTAAATGTATAGTACATTCGAATTTGTGTTCTTGCTTCATCTAGATTATTTCTATTATTATTTTAATATTCATCTAACAGGTGGAACCTCATGCTCCTTGCTTTTAAGATATTCCTCATGTGCTATTTTCTTTAATGAATAGCCTGTTGCTTACATAGATCAAAATGAAATTTACATACAAAACTGGTGCTACAGACATATTGGTTGGCACAGGCTTGTTTAGAAAAAGTGCAAAAACGTATGCTCAATTTCATAAGATTTCAGCTGGACCCTGCGTTGCACTAGTCACCTCCATTGGACAATGGAGGGGTTGGATAAAGGGGGTTGATTCCTCTTAGTATTTGTAGCTGAGTACCTGGAGTTAAAGTAGCATGGGATCCTGGGAGTTGGCGATGTGTATGGTCTAATTATTATTCTACATAACCTATGTAGATTTGAAGTAGTTAGGTAAAAACCACAAGAGTGGCCACTGAAACTGAATATTTGGATTCTCTTGGCATTACATCATGGCATGAAGGAATGAAGAAAAACATCAATCTTTCCTGCCTGGGCTGGGTGTCAGAGGTTAAAAAAGGTTTTTGGAGCTTAGTTAAATGTTCACCCTCAGTAAATTGCTGCGTTAATCTATTAAACACATGCTTTTAGGATGGTTGTTATCAGTGCAGCACAGAAAAGGTGTTTTGGTTAGTTGCAGATAATACTTCATTTTTGCTAACCAATTAAAGAATTAGAGGTATGCCTCTAATAGTGCCAGGATAAGAACACATGTATTATTTAGTAGTTGCTGGTTATACTGTTTTTTCTCTCACCAACGTCTAAGCATACCCCTACACACATGTTATAGCAGATCTCTATAAACCGCTTGAATATAAAACAGACCGGTCTAGATTCTAGCATCCAAGGTTCATTAAAGCATGTGCAAGAAAAGGAAATGACCCTGCACACGAGTGTAAACTTGAAAATCAGTTTATTATGATTTCAGCCCTGCTTAGCACTTCCCTTTGGCACAGGAAAGCTATCATGACAGAAATATGGAGGCTGCTATTGCTGACCCATTATTCTTAAAATGCTACTTTCCTGGCTACCATACTCACCCTGTGACTTATTTCTGAATTATTACTATTATTATTCAGGATTTATGTAAGTTTGCTCAGTGCATTACAAAATAAAGGGAGTACAGTTAAAATACAATTCAGGGTTAGGAGGGCCTCTTGTTTACTTTAATAATTTTTATTGAGACTGTAGGTCATCATGTGAGCAAGCTTGGAGCAGTGGCTACTTTCCAACACACACAGGGACTATGTGGAACAAAATTAGCCACCCTCCAGAAGGAAGGACAGTGTCGGCCCCAATTCAGAGATGATTTGAAGATCTACAGCTGGGTGATGCACAAAAAAAGATGCATTTTTGTTAATAGTTTAGGTACTTGAATACATATTTAAGGGTTAACGCCTAAGTTTAAATATGTCAATTTACAGGGTTATTCACAGAAGGGTGAAGAGTTTGGAGAAGGCAGGAGAAGTGAACAATCTAGGACAACATAGCTGAACTGGAAAGTGATCTGAATTGGAGACTTTTTCCAAATCGGCTATTTTGACCTAGATTGTTCACTTGTCCTGCCTTCTCCAAACTCTTCACCCTTTAGTGAATAACCCTGTATATTTTTAGCCTGCTCAATAATAAAACCTAGATGACTGTACAATGTTTACAATTTCTCCTTATATTGCATTGTACACTTAAACAAAAGGTAAACAGTAGCTACAATATACTATAATATCCATATTTAGCCTAATCATCATTAAAGCAGGAAATGGAAGTTGTAAATAACCTCCCTATTCTAAACATTCTGACATTCACATTGAACAGGCTCCACCAACACTAATTATAATGCAAAGATAAATATTCCATTTAATGCTCAAACATCTCTGGATAGGTTAAAGTGTAATGTTTATTATATTTAAAAAAAAATCAACAATTTAGGAAAATAATTTAGAAATTCTTTAATATTTTACGGAATGAAGCTTTTCTATCTTTTTTATAAGTTGAAAAGCCTTTTTTTGCACAGCCTGCATTTATAGCAAAGATCATGGGACTAAATGCCAATTAACCTATCATTTTCCTTCCTTTTCTATCAGTTTTAATCGGAGAAAATTGGGAGCTGACAGTTGACACTTAAATGTAAACCATGTGGGAATGCTTGTGGGGTAAAGGCTCTCTAGGGCTGAAGTATTAGATTTGTTATTGAAAGTGTGTTTTTCTAAGGCATTCCAAAGTTTTCCTGACCTAACTTTTGCTTTACATCCAACGACTTGACATTGTTTTCCTTCATGTACCTGTAATAGGAGGTAATATATTTGTTAATCGCTAAGTCTAGGGAAAACAAATCATTTTAATTAACCAAAACAAAGTTGTTTGGCTGTTTTATTTGTGGCTATTTTTGAGAATAATCGCTTTCCACAACGCCATGTCATGTGTTAAACAAATCAAAACCAGGCAGAGCTATTATTTACTCAGTCTATGAAAACCTCGGCAAGACTGAAATAATATGACACTTATCCACAGCATGACCATTCTTGGGAGGCCCCCAATGGCTACTTAAACAGAAAAAGGCAAGTTTGCTTGATAATCATATTTCTAAACGTTCGGATTTATTTGTCACTGGTTCTCAGGAGTAAACATTTTTTTGTTATAAGTAAGACAAGTTTTGCCTATAAGAGAGTCCCCATGGTCTATTAAACCTATAAAATGTAATAACAACATCAAATATCCTGTACAATGTCTCAACACACATATTTGTGTTTCACATACCGGACAATAATTCACCTTTGAGCACTGAAAAAAAATTGACCACCTAAGTATGAAAAAATAAGTGACAAGACCGCTTTAATGATGTCATGGCTCGTTTTTCCTTTGAGGCACTGTTTTGCTTTTTTCTGCTAAAACCATTAAAATGTACGTTGTTCTTATAAATGTTATAAGGGGATATTAAAGCTTGAAGGTTCATTTTACATGCCTTGCTCTCATTTTGTGTTTTTTATGTTTTAAAATGCTATTTGTGAGTCTAATATATTCCGGATTATTGAAATATGTAATACCGCTTTATGACTGTAAAGGTACAGTAGCTTCCTGGTGAACTGTTTAGAATCTATTATAGTAATTGAAAGCTGAGCAAATCTTTTCCTCTGTACGTGGCACTGTGGCCCATTTTTTGCTGAAATCATTTGCTGTTTATTACACAGCCTCAACTGCATCTGATGGATTGTATATGAAGAAAATAAGATAGACCCTCATATCATCAGGAACACAACCCACATCTAAAATAGATCAGAATGTATTTGCTGTGTGGTCTATAATCATGAACTCATGAGCAAGGACAGACCATGTGGTCCCCATCAGCAGATTATTGGATGCAGTCAATGCTTCAACCACAGTGCAGTCACTATACATCAAATATGTCACATGGTGACCATACCACAGCATCTATCCATTAGAAGATAGCGGTAGAGATAAATGAGCCTTTAATGGGAATCTATTATAAAAACTTGAAGACCTGTCGCAGGATACTTTGATGGGAATTGCAGGCTGGAAACTAGTTCTGGGAGAGTGACATTAATTGATATGAAGTAAAATAGGCTCAACTTCACTCCACGGGAACTAGCGCTTGTGAGTAAAGCTGGCTACACATGGAGAAATGTTCAGCCGTTTCTGATGAATTCGAGCCTTGGGTTGTTATGTCAAGGCTACTCTGCTTAACAAAAATCGAGGAGTCAATACAAAATGTGTATGAATATTTGTAAAACTAATATGTAAAAATATTTGTCAGAGTATTCAGCAGCTGCTAGATCAACAGCTGCTGAATACAAGAGCTGTCAGTGGGATATTTGTGCATTTTGTGGTGTTTGGCTTGGAGGAATCTGTTAGATTTTTCAAGTTAAGCCTGCAGGTCGAATGAGGAAAACTAGCAGCGTATGGCAAGCCTTCCAATTGGGGAAGTTTCAACTAACCTCTTGCTCTGGTATCAGCTCTAAAATCCTCGTTTTCCCCAGGGTGTATCTAGCTAGTATGGACATAGACTGTAGTAAAAACCTGTTCTAATCCTTAACTACTTCATGCAAACCTGAAAAAAATGTTTTGGCTATACATCAATTTTAGTGAAATTAAAACAAATCTGGGGGTTCCACATCAATGCTAAAGCCTGATGAAGGGACCCTGCGTGGTCCCGAAAGCGCTTGTTTGGTCATATGACAAAAAACTTCAATAAATGTAGCTTTTGCTATCTTAAAAGGACTGGTGTGCTGGTGACATTTCTACAATTTTTTTTAATTCCACAGGGTTTGGGCCTCAAATAATATCATGTGTAGGTCTATCCGATTGTGGAATTGTTGCAATACCTATTGTTTTAAAAGTAGATAGGTAGCTGAAGATTACTTGCTGACTGAATGGGTATATTAAGACAAACACAATACACATGGACACTAAGCCAAGCATTTGCTTTAGGTTCTGTTATACAGCTTTTTTTTTTTTACTAAAAAGGTAACGTCAGGAATCTTGTGGTCTCTCTTTCTAGGCAGGACTTTAACTTAACTAGAGTCCAGGTTTACTTCAACAGGGTCTGCAATGTTTGGTCACTTTTGATGCTACAGGGCCATTTACTTTTTCTTGTTCTCCACAATGGGGGCTGACTGTGTGTGTTAACATGATTAGATTTGTTTTTAGATTTTATATAACTTTTAAGCTTTCAACTATCATTTTTGGGGGGCAATTTACTTACAGTGGACATCGTTCCATCTGAAGTCCTTAATCTCAATAAAAGAATCACTAAAGTCAGGTATACATGCTTCTATTTTCTTAATTCGACCTGCCGGCTGAATTAAAAAAATAGGACATATTCCTCAATTAACGTTTATGAGCGCTGATCGAGGAATCTCCCGCTGTTTACACTGATTGGCTGCTCATTCTATTCGGCAGAGAATTTTCCGACATTAGCCTTCGATCATCTGAATGAGCGAAGTCAGTCGTAAAGGTGCCAACAGAGGCGCCCACGCAGCAAATTTTGGCCCGTTCATCAAGAACTAGTTAAAATGTATACCCAGCTTAAGTCAGAGCCAAACTAACTATAAATGCCTCCCTAACGGAGTGAGTGCAGGCCACCAAACATTGAAATGTATAAAAAGATGCTACCAGACTTGCAGTCAGTTTCCCCTATTGTATATTAATATAGGGAGTACATAGTCTTTGATCCTTAAACTTTAAACTAAACATCGCACATATGATATCAGTATAGCTTTAATAGGTAATAGCTCTCACAGTACATGATGGGCTACACTTTGACTATGTAAGATATGCATTATGTCACAAATCACAAACTTTATTGATGTTACTTTGAGATGTCTAAAGGTTGTTTTCTTTCTACTTCAGTTCTGTAGTGCTGGGAGCTGGGCACTCTCAGAAACATGGATGGATGACCTAGTACGCGGTGTCAGTGAACTCTATGTAGAAATTTTCCAATGAAAGATACTTCAAAGGAAAGTGCATGTATGTAACATATTATATGCAGAGGTGGAGAGAAGAACTGCTTTCAGCTGCATGTTTTTGTTTCATACATCTCTTTATATGTAGTAGATGTCAAATTGAAAACAGGTGTATCATTTCTAAAAAGTACATTAGTGGAGAGGAATGCTGTATCCTTAATTCATCTCTGTCAGGACAAGGCGATATACATCATTGACTCATTAGTAAGTCATCTGCCTTACGGCTTTAACATCATTTACTACTCCATGACATGATCTAAGGATAGAATTGATGATACGTATAGGAGGGATTGAAGATAAATGAATGTTATGCGTGTTTTCAGTTTCTTACAGGAAGCAAGCACTTCGGAATCACAGGGCAGAAAAAGTCCAAAGAAAGATAGAAAGTGTAACCTTTTCATTGATGGTTTGACTACACAAGACAGCATATATCTACTGTAGATCTACTGTATATACACAAAGGCATCTATCTATTATTTTATTACATTTATATAACAAACAATTTCTCAGAATTCTGTCACATACAGAATATGCAAATGACAGAGCCTGGAACAAGGTAACAGTAAAATACATGCGCCATCAAAGATGTGCCTATACAAGATTTGTTTACTACAATTATTGTAAATACATGGAGGCAACCGTATTTCCTTGTTTCAATAATTGGTTTAAAAGGAGCTGTTGCAATTGAAGAACAAATATTATACTGATCCAATAATGTCCAAAATAAAAGTTACCACTGATGTGGCAATGCCTGAATACATTTATATATTGTTAAAGTTTACATTTGTATTATGGCTTATAAAACATACCATACTTTAAATAACAAGACTGTATTTAGGAAGCATAGATGCAGATCCCTGCTTAAAAGCACAATAGCTCTGGCTGATCCTTCGGCTAGCTTCAGCTGCCGGAGCCCTTCCGTTCAGTGGATCCGAAGGGCTGCTGTATGGGCTATTCACTATAGCCGTACAGCTCCCGAAGGCATATGCTTCGACTCGACTGAGCCGAAGTAACGGCCGAAGCAAGATGACAGCTGCAATGACAGATCAGGGTTCCCAGGTGATCTGGGGATGCTGAACTGTCATTAAACAATGACAACTGGTTGAAGCCGGCTGTGACGCCATGGCCGGCTCCGCCCAGTTGTTATTCATTGGCCGGGACCTGCTAGAAGGCTCTAGCAGGTCCCATCCAATAGGAATCAGTTAGGTGGAGCTAGCTGTCACTGCTAGCTCTGCCCAATTGTTTTTTTTTTCTTTTTAAAAAAAAATCTTTATTTTTTTTACATTTTTAAACCTTTTTTCCAACGTTTTTTCCAAACTTTTTTCATTGAGTTCCTATTCTGCTCAGTACCATGGAGGTGCCAAGCCGAATGCGGATTGGTGGCATTCAGCTATTCACTCACTGCCATTCGGCCCCTATGTGAATAAGGGCGAACGGCAGCGAGTGAGCTGCTGGCTCTTCGGCTCAGCCGATCCAGATGTTGGATCAGCTGAGTTGAATTCCTTCTGCACTTCGGGGCTCAGAGCATGTTCGGCTAGCCAGCCGCTGTACGGCTGATTTCAGCCGATGTACGGCTGAAATCAGCGGTACAAGCCTGAAGTGAATAGCTGAACAGCGTTTGGCTCACTTTACTTTGCGTGCGTTACTCACTCGCATTGTGTAACAATCGCCATAGCGACCCAAGCGGCCGCTATGGGGCCCGGGGCACAGGGGGCCCGACCAGGACATCCCTGATGCCGTGCGGGCCACTATGGCATCTCATGCTGCTGGCTGTCAATGGCGGCTGTGAAGAGGAACGTGCCGCTGTTCAGATCACTGACGCATTCCTCTCCACAGCCGCTGCTGAGTCAGAGCCAGCAGCGGCGGTGGAAGAGGCTGGACCCGGTGACGCGGGCCCGTTGACTGAGGAGGAGGCAGGGCCCATCAGCGGCCGTGGAGGAAGAGGAGGCGGACAGGTAAGGAGTGTGACCAGCCCACCTGAGACCCTGCAGAACCCACCATAGGGAGTCTATGGTGGGCTCTGCAGGGTAACCTTGAGGTGGGGTGTGTGGGATCTCAAGTGGGCTCTGCCAGGGGTGTAACTAGAAATCACAGGGCCCCATGCAACATTTTGCTATGGGGCCCTGTGATTTCTAGTTACGCCCCTGCTCACTCGGCCGCCTTCGGCAGCTTTGTGAATAACCGTGTTAGTATTTATAAGCTTACAACTTTTTGTTTAAATAATTCTATTTTTACCAAGATATGTGGATAGGAAGTTTACTTTATAATGATAGATTTAGTTCTATGGGGCTTATTAAAGACCAATACGTGACGCGTAATAGATTCTGTATTAAAGAAGAATTTTCTCTGTTTTGGGTAAGCAAGCTTAAAGAGGATGAATCACTTGTTTTCAAATACTCTGGTTGCCTTGAAGTTCTGGTCCATTGAAGATATCTTTTTTGCTGAAAGTGTTTACTTTTGCAATAGATCAATTAATCATCTTTGCACCCCAGTTCAAATATACTGTGACTAGTTTCTTACCATCAGGTCCATAACACTCATAAAAAAATCCATAAAAGCAAGTAAATATTGTAAGTGTAGAGAGCTAGGAAAGCAGATATAAACTAAGATTTTATATGTCAGCAAGCACCCCAACCAGCAGACACATGTGCAATAAATTATTTTTACTTCTTTCTTAGAATGTATCGTTTTCCTTTTAGTTTTTATTCCACATGTTACAGATTGAAGCTTAAGTCCAGTCTAAACTATAACTGGGAAAATGGAATGTGCAAGCAGTGTGTGTGTGAAAATATTGCAGGACAAACACATGTGCCCCCTCTTCTGACTGTATTAAACACGATAGTGGCAAAAAAACTAATGGACACTGTTTCTTTTCCTGTTCTCTTGCACCCTGTGCCTACCTAAACTCATGACATCAGTCAGGCTGTCAAGGACACACCCCTGAGTTCTCTGGACTACAGGAGATGTTGAAACTCACAAGTGAGTTGGAGGGTTTTATCATAAGCAATGTACACTTAAAAAATACCCACCTAGTGACACCCCAAGGAAAGGAGTGACAGCTGTTTCCTGGAAATGCCGAGATTCTACCTACATAGCATAATACAGTGTCTGTAGCATACAAACAGACCGCACTATCCAGAGAATTCCAATCATTCAGACTTTATTGAAATTCACAGTAAATCCAGTATACCAGTGTATGTAAAAGCAAATACCAGCACCGCAAGCCCCCAACCAGCTAAAACCTTTCACATGCTTCAACCGTAGGCTTATTCAAATCTATCAATAAGCCTACGGATGAAACATGTGTGAGGTTTTAGCTAGTTGGGGGCTTGCGGTGCTGGTATTTGCAGTTACATACACTTTAAAACTGGATTTGCTGTGAAATTTAAATAAAGTCTGAAGTTTTGGAATTCTCTGGATAGTGCGGTTTGTTTGTATGTATGCTGCTACATTCCAAGGAGATGCACCTATTGGACCAGCACCTGGGGAGTCCTGATGATGGCTAAGAAATTGGAGCCGTGAGATTTCTTTTGCCTCTACATGATACAGTGTCTGGCTACACTCATATCAGTTAGTAAAAAAGACAGCACTCCATCAAATGCAATAGGAAATAATCTTTACTCAAGACATAAAAAAGATGTTTGCGGGTCATGTAGGATCCCTTTATCAAGCTAACATAGATTATCTATAGTCAATGTCACCTCAATAAAGGAGCTTTACGCAGCCCTGAAACTTTTTTCTATTAAAGTGTATGTATAGCAAATATTTTATTTTTGGTTTTGAAAAGAGTAGGGAAGGGTTACAACTCCTGCCAGTTTATTTTTTTTATAAGCCATTGAATAAATATCACTTTCTATCTCAAAGACACAACACTTGATAGGGAATTTCCCTAACTTAGGGTATTCCCTATTAGGCCTCGTTCACACCAGATGCAATGCGTTCCGGCCCGATTCTGGCCTGAACACACTGCCTCACATTGTGACTGGCTCACTTTTTTGTGGAGCAGAAGGGGGCGCGGCGGTCCATTGAAGTGAATGGCACCGTAGCCATGCCCTCTGGCCGCAATGGGATCGCAAGGCACATAATGCCTGTGGTCTGGTATGATCAAAATGCTGCAAGCACTATTTGAATCGGACCAGACTGGACCGCAGGCATAATGTGCTTTGCGATCCCGTGTGGCCGATCGCATTGCACATCGCATTCACTTTAATGGACCGCCACACCCCCTCCTGCCCCACAATATAGGGAGCCGGCCGCAATGCGATGCAGTGCGTTCTGGCCAGAATCGGGCAGGAACGCACTGCATCTGGAGTGAACGCGCCCTTGGGCAGTTGTCCCTGAAACAGAGGAAAATTGGGAGATATGTCCTGTTCTACAGTGCTCTCACGGTGGGGGGGGGCGGGGCCACAGTCGCCGATGGCTGTCACACACGTGCTGTCCGGGCCACAGTCCCGGCTCCGACGTGCGTGTGCATCTCCCCAGATCCACCCATAGGAGCCCCACACCTCGATCCCAAACTCTGGGGTCTGCCCACACAGTGCCGCCACCGAGTGACCCACAGTGGGCCCTTGTTCTTCCCACACACTCCACGGCCGCAATACCGTCTTCCCCCATCGCCATCTCAAGCTGCACCTGAGGTACCCACCTCCAACCTCAGTCCAGATACCGACCACAACTGCAGCCTCAGTCACCCACAACCTCAGTCTAGGTCCCCACCACAACTGCAGCAATCCATCTGCGGACATCAGGAATTTCTACGCCCAGCATATAGGCACGGAAACAACAAAGGCCTGAGGACCACCACCTCCGATGACAGCACTTCACCCATTACCTCATGCAACTTTTGACCCACCCATCAACCATCCAGATCGACCATCCACATTAGAAGTCTATCCTCCACACCAACATCCACGTCGATGACTGCACGCCACCACTTTCCTTGCGGTGAGTGGTCACGTACACATTTTTCTATGCCCATTGTGTCAGATCTCACACGGCCCCATCTCCTTGTTTTTGTTTTGTTCTGTGTTTCTGGTATTGCCCTCCAACCCGAGCCCCAGGGCTGCCCTCCCCAAAACCCCCACCTCTACCAATCCTGCATCACCATCACCCACTGTTCACCCAAGCGGTCCCAGACCCCAGCACACCATCTCCCCCCCACCCAGCCAGTTCCCCACCTGCTAGACAGGTACAACTCTGTTTGAGCGCTCCTGCCCCTACCTTTGTCCCTGAAACAGATATCCCTATCAGAAAATGACCCATTACCTCTTGTTGTTGGGGTCAACTCCAAAATTTTAGATTTCCCCTCACTTCCGGCACTGGAAATAGTGGTCACTAATCAGAGGGGTAGATCTTACCAATCGGGTGACAGGCAATTATTTTTTTTAAATGACAGAGGGTCTAACCCTTCCCCACTCCATCTAAAACTAAAAAAAAAAGTTTGCCTAGAGTTACAGTATACACACTTCTCATTGCATATATTAAATGTTACTACGGTATGGTTGTCACTCATCTATCTGTAATATGGGTCCACAAGGCATGTGTGTAGAATGGACTTCTAAAAATTTGACTACTCTCACAGACATGCCTAAATCTCATCCACAACATGGTTCCACTGTATTGAATCTAGGAAACTATAGTCCTAGAGCGGTGCATTATGTAACTTTATTGTGACATAATGTTGCCTCTGCCAAGACAGCTTTGTCTGTGGAAGGGCAGGGGATATGCTCATCATATGACAGCAATTTGTAAAGAACTTTAGAGTTATTTTTCCCAAATCAGTTCACCTATGGTGACTTGGGGAAAGCATTTGTCGCAATTACTGGAATTGCAGGTCTTTATCAGTTTAATGGTTTACTGCATAACTGTACATACAGTCCAGTACCATATAAATACAAATGCCCTAGGACTCTTAGCTTTATGGAGCATGTAGTTTTTAGATCTGTATTTGCTGAAATAGTTAGAATTCGGGGCACATTCAAGTGTGCCTAGTTTCATGCAGAGGTTCTAATGTGAAAATGTATTGACATTTTAGCTTGTTTAGAGATGAATTTGGTTATAGTCATAGATAGTTATATTACATGGTTATTAAACTGATTAATGATTTTGAAAGTCTGTACTATGGGAGATTTATACTGGGAGGAGGGTACTTTTTGGTATTGGCACTCACTTGGGTAGATTGTTATGCACTCCTGACGCCTTTGCTACACGTAATACACAATCCTGACCTCTGCACTGCGCTCTTTGTGTTACATGCTCCTGAACCCTGTGCTCTGTGTGATTTGCACATCTGACCGATGTGCTCTGTATGTAGTGCACTTCTGAATCCTGTGCTCTGTGTGTTTCTCAGTCCTGACCCTTGGTGAATGGAAGGAGGGAGGTGGGAGATCTGTACTAAGAGGGATTGAGGGGGAGAGCTTTGTATGGGGGAGGGGTCGATTTGGTGGGGAGGAAAGATCCATACTTGGGGGAAGGGGGGTCTGTACAGGTGGGAAATTGTACTGGGATGAGGGTTAATCTTTGTTTCTACTCTTCTATTACATTCTGTATAACGCATTTATGACCAACGTTCTTTATGATTAATGCATTCCTGAAACTTGTGCTCTGTGTGTTACACACCCCTGACCTCTGGGATCTGTATATTATACATTCCTGACCCTTGTACTCTGTGAATTACGTGCTCCTCAATCCTGCACTCTGTGTGTTACGCACTGCTGACCCTTGCACTTTATGTGGCACACTCCTAGTACTATCAGAATCTAAAGTGGGAGGGGAGACTCATGTTTTTTCATTCATCAGCTGTGGAAAGTTTCTCTAGCCAAATATGTTACAGCATTTCCCCAGTCAAAACTATACAAACAAAACCCTTCCTACTCTACTTTGTTACTTTCCTATACAGTGAAAGTATTTAAAAACATTAAGGAAATCCAGCCAAATAAAATCCTAACCCCTGTAGTGGGAACACCTTCTTTGCTAGTGGTGTCACAATTGGGAGGGGTGACACCAAAATCACTGACAGTTATTTTGGTGTCACCCCGTCTGAAAAGTCAGGCACTCAGTTATAGACCGAGAACCTGACAGTTGCGCAAGAGAGATGTGATGACTTACAGGACCTTATGCCGCTGGAGTGGAGGGGGAGAGGGGACTGGCATAATTCTGTTATTTTAGCCCCCTAGACAAAATAAGTTCTTAACCCTTGCAGTGCAGGGGTAGCCCCACTGCAAGGAAAAATATTTTATTTGCCTGTAGTTCTTCAACAACACATAGTAAATGTGCTGCATAGTATTAACTATTTACCTCCCTTTGCAAAGAAAAAAAAAACAGAGGAAGAAACTACTGCTGGAGGCTGAACCTGCTACTCTGCATTATTGCATTTTATTACCAATACAAAGAAATCATTAAACGAGATTAACAATATAAACATTGTATATATTATACATAGTAGTTAACTTTTATCATCCCTGTGGAAAGAAAAAACAATGAAGAAAGAAACTACTGCTGGAAGCTGAACCTGTTACTCTCTACTCTTATAGAACTCATAGTTTTGGAATTTTGCTTAGTAGGAAATTGTGAAATTTTTACAGAATAATTCCACCCAAAAGGATTTATTTGTTAATTATGGATAACTCTGATAGGGCAAATTGCTTACTAGTTTTTTTTAATAACCTAGACTTTGGTAGTGAGCTCTCCCTGCTAGTGGTACTGGTTCTGCTGTCCCTTTCATTGAGTCTCACTTCCCCAAATGCAGCAGTAAAAGTCTCAGCCTTCTGCTGTATTCCCAAGAATGCAAAATTGGAAAGAGAAAGAGATCCCCCGGAGCTCAAAACTTGTTTAGAGATTTCACTAACTTGTTTAGAGAAACAATAGTTCTATGTGATTCAGTCCGTGTCTGTTGAGAACTAAGATATAACTTTTGGATACGTTGATACTTTAAAACATATCCAAAGCAGACCACGAGGTTTCTGCCCTCTTCTGTTGACCTCTGTAGTAGTGCAGATGGAAAAGCAAGAATTCTTTCTCTTTGGTGTCATTCAAGTTAGTTATTCCCACCTGTGCTGCATTATGTATTCCCCCACTATTACTTCCCAGGACCTGACTAGAAGTCTAATGGACACATGATGGCGCTTTCTCTCCTGTTGCTTCACTGAGCCAAAAGTTGCACAGGGAAAGGGAGCAGACTGAGTCACTTTTTATTCTAACTTTTTACTGTGATGAATTACAAACTTTTTTCCACCATACATGGCTTCTCAAATGTGTCTCTTACATGGTCCCTTAGTAGCAATACATTGATTGATAGTGCTTGAAAAAGAGTTGAAAACAATGAACCCTTGACAAACTTTGCTGCAAATCTTCACTCATCCTGTTTCACAACACTAGTCCTGGCTTGCTTTAAAACCTTCATAAAGTTATCCTTTAATCTACTTGTCTTCCCCTACAGGAAGCACCCAAAGTCTTCACCTGATCACACTCCTGTGAAATTCAGCTTGTGTGGTCCATGGTGAGCCTCACAACTGCCACTGCAAACTCTCTCAGCCCAATACGTCTTCTGCATGGACAAAATCCCATTCATTGCTAAGAGGCCATTTATTGTTGAAATGCATAAATGGCATTTTATGTGCATGAACTGAACTTACCAACTGAATGAGTAAGGATCAGCTCCATGTAGGCATCACATAATGTATCTCAGAGACCAGTGAACAGGGCAGTAGACTTTGGCTGGGTGCTGGGAGGAGAGGGGGGCAAATTAAAGGATAGCCGTATAAAAGTACACTTAAGCTGGCCATACACCTATAGATTTTCTGCAGATTTTCTATGGTCAGATGGAAAAAGTGCAACAGATTCCTCCATCTACGCTAAACTGTGTGGATAGAAGAATCGCCCGCTGGGCCAAGCTTCAGTATCTTGCTAGTCATCCTCGCTGACTATAAAAATACCTGAACAATCTGATTGGATGCAGGCATTGTTCAGGTAGTTTGAGAGCCAGCGGGTTCGACTAGCAAGATACTGAAGCTTGGCCCAGTGGGAGATTCCTCCATCCACACAGTTTAGCGTTGATTGAGGAATCCGTTGCACTTTTTGCATCTGACCATAGAAAATCTGCAGAAAATCTATAGGTGTATGGCCAGCTTTATCCTTTAAGGTCAACTTAATATAAAACATTTACAATCTATAACCAAAATTTCCAACACTAAATGCTAGATATTTATTGGCAGCACTGCAATTTAAAGAAGAACTCCAGGCAAACGTTTTATTAACCCTTGCAGTGGGGCTACCCCTGCACTGCAAGTGCTAAGCTCTCATTTTTGTCTAGGCGCACATCCTATATACAGGGGTCTATCCACTAAGCTGCCATAGGCAGCCGAGTGAATGACCGACCTGAAGTGAAGTGAGCCGAACGCTGTTCGGCTATTCACTTCAGGCTGGTACGGTTGATTTCAGCCGTACATCGGGTGGCTTCGCGTGGCTTCGGTTTGGCTGAACATGCTCAGCATGTTCGGCCGACCCAAAGTGCAGAAGGAGTTCGACTCAGCCGATCTAACATTTGGATCGGCTAAGCCGAACATCCGGCAGGCTACTCGCTGCTGCTCGGTCTATTCTTATAGATGCCGAACAGCAGTGAGTGAATAGCCACTGAGCGGCATTTGGCTCGGCTGTTCTGCTCGCTCCCTCTGTGGGACCGAACAGAGCAGAAAAATAGTTAAAAAAGTAGAGAAAAATAAATAGAAAACGATTGTGCGGAGCTAGCAGTGACATCTAGCTCTGCCCAACTGTTTTCTATTGGACAGCGGCTCTGCTGCCATGAAAAAAAAAAGAAATAAAACAAATAAAATTTTCGCCATAGGAATGCATTGCTAGATTCCTATTGGCTATTTCAATTTGCAATAGCGATAGCAAACTAGCTATTGCACCCGCCCTCTGCTGCTGTAAATCACTAGTGGGGACCTGATGGAGAACTGCAGCAGTGGGCGGGTGCTATAGCTAGTTTGCTATTGGCTATTGCAAATTGAAATAGCCAATAGGAATCTAGCAAGGCATTCCTATGGTGACAGTTTTTTTTAAATATATTCTGACGCCAGCCAACGGCTCTGTGTCAGAATAAAAAAGAAAAAGCAGTGTTTCTCTCCCGGAGCGCCCGGGAGAGTTAGGCTGTCTGAAGATCAGTGTCCCTGGTTAGCTGGTACACAGGGACGCTGATCTCTCTGCAAGTGGCCGGAGCCAGCCGTAACATCACTGCAGGCTCCGCCCAGCTGTCAGAAGCAGGCTGTCGGCCGGCCAATGGTCATCCGCTCTGCCAGCTTCGGCTTTCACCTCGGCTCAGTCGAGCCGAAGCATATGCCCGGCCGACTTCTGGAGCTGTACGGGCTATAGTAAATACCCGTACAGCAGCCCTTCGGTTCTACTGAACCGAAGGGGTCCTGGGGCCGAAGCTAGCCAAAGGATCGGCCAAAGATACGCCAGATCCTTGGGCTGCTTCTTGAATAGACCCCCATAGTGTATTGGACACGATGCAGAGAAGGGGGAGAGAGGTTCTAGGGACCGGTCTAAGAGCCAGCTGGCAAAAAGAATCAGATGAGTATAACTTTGTTATTTTTGCACCTACACACAAATGAGCACTGAACTCTTACAATGTGAGGGTGGCTCCACTGCAAGGGTTAAATAAAAGTTTGGCTGGAGTTCTGCTTTAAGCACAAAGGTCAAGTGCAGAGTGATACAGGCCCCAAGAAACTCCATAACCATTTAAGTTAGTGTCTGCAGTTGAAATGGCTATTGTTCTAACAACATACATTATACAACATTATTTTTGTATGTTTTGTTTTATTTTTTATTTTTGCATATGTGAGTGGAAACCCATTCAGATGTGGAAACACATACCATATAGGTATGTCCCACCTGTGTGAATAGCTACATAATGCATGTATCAAAGTGCAGTGTGTTGCGTATCTATTCATTGGTATAATCAGCCGTACCAGCCTGAAGTGAATAGCCGAACAGTGTTCGGCTCACTTCACTTCTGATCGGTCATTCACTCGGCTGCCCGCGGCTGCCCTCGGCAGCTTTGTGAATAGACCCCCATATCGCACCATAGTGACTAATATGTGTGCTGTGGTACATTGTGTTAAGAATATTGTGGCATGCAAAATCTTTGGTGCTTTGTAGCCCATTAAAAATGACTGGACCTTGCACATGAAATGCTCATAAAACACATGTCTCTTACTGCAAGGCACACATGTGAACAGGCCCTTATTGTCCCAGCTGGGAAATTAACCTAAAACTCAGTGTTGTATGGTCATAGTACTAATCATTGAACCCCTGCAGTGTACTGATGAGCAGACACACTTTCTTCAAGTGTTTTGAACAGCACAAGAAGTCACAAGTGGCACTTGTGAGTATTCTGATTTTTGTGTGAATGCACCCTAAGTCAAAAGAGGGCCTGTTGACTTGCAATAGTACCTTCAGATTTCCTTCTGATCTGTTGCATTCCATTGCCTTTTTTTAAAATCTTTTTTTGGCAAGCTTTATGTGAAGTAACATGTTCTGAGCGGAGTAAAGTGGAGTAATGTGTTGCATTAGCTCACATTAGCACATTGCATTGCGCTGAAAAAAGTAGAGTATGCTCTACTTTTGTTTCAGTGCAACATTTGCCAACACAACACAAAACTGTGGTGTGAACTGTTCCCATTTACACCCATTTATTTTTCATTGCCCTTGCAGTACTATCTCTTAAAAAACAAATGGTAGCCCAATGGATCCGGTGTAAATGGATACAAATATATGTAAACCCTGTAAAAAATGCTGCAATGCCTTTTAATTTACATTGTTGTATGTAACACTGAAATAAATAACAACCTAATTAAATACTGTTAATCTGAGACACAAAATATCAAATACAGAACAATCCACTAAAAACTATCGACATATAACATACAATATTTGAATCAGCAGCCATTACACAGCTATTCAGTATATCATGAGAGCAGTGAGGAATCTGTGAAAGTCTACAACTACCACCCATAATTGTTTCACCTCTAGTAATGTTTAATGGCTTCTTTTCATTTCTATTCCATTGACACAAAATAAAGCTGCTTTAATTGCTATAGATAGAGCAAAGATCATGGGATTTGGAAGGATGGAGCCTTCTTCATTCATTATGTGCTTATTGGTTACAGACATAAGAACGGCGACTGCAGAGAACTTCACAGAGGCGCTCACTTTTTTACAAGCAGATAAAGAAAGAATCCTTTGTAAGGCTAAATATACAGTGCATCTGTTAACCTTATTGAAGCTGACATTCCCAGGATAAAAAGGCTATTTCAAAGCGCGGCACAAAATAAAATTAACAACCTGGAATTACATTGCTCCTTACTCTAACAACTTGAACCTGATAAATTATAGAATGGAAGAACATACTCTGCATGTAAAAGCATTTGAGAGTTTAACAGCTTTTGTGCCAGGGGCAACTCTGTCTTACAGTGCTATCTGCCTGTTGACTACCAGGAATTCAATCACATTTGGCCATTCATAGCTGCAGTATGCTAGAGAATTTGACAGTTCAAAAGTGATCTATTTTGCAGAAGGAATCACTTTTACATATGGAAACATTCACTGATGCTCAAGTACACTAAATGGGCGCTGACACATTCATTGCTTTTCCACAAAAACTTTGAATATGCTAGCAAATGCTACATGTAATAGCTGCACGTGACAGGAAGACCTTGGACTGAGTTATGAACAAGTGCTTGCAGTCACTTAAAGTGTATCCAAAATGCATAGGTTTTTTTTGGGTTTTAGATAGAGTGGCGATCGTATAGAACCCTTTTTTAGTTTTTTTCTGCAGTCTCTGCCCCATTAGGGAGGTTTACTCTTTTTATCTGTCCTGATCACCACGGTCTCCATTACTGAAAGTAAGGGAAAGTCCAAAGTTTTGAGTTGTCACCAGAACAAGAAAAGCTATGGAAATCTTCCATTGGGGATACTTGTTTTGGTGACAGCTACCTTGGAGGGCATTTTCCTGTGCAGTCTGTTGAGTCTACAGGATGGGAGGTGAAAGGAAATCTTTACACTGGAACAGAGATGACAAAAAAAACTAACAAGACCTTTAGCCATCCCCTACTCTATCCTAAAGTTATGCTTTTATATTTCCCTTCAAGTTGACTTGAGAATTATGGCTGCCTTTGCTGACTTTGCCTTGTTAAAAATCTACTTGTCAGGATGTCGTGGTAGTTCCAATGGTTTTAATACTTTCTGAATCAAGGAACTACAAGGAACTGTGTGAATCAATAGTTCTGACTTTATTCTGACTGTTTGTTTATTCAAGTCAGTGATTTTAGGAATCTTAAAGCTAGAAAGTCAGGACATTTGCATTTTCTGGAGGGCAGAACTGACAGCATATTTTTCTCAGTATAGCCAGTTTTCCATTTGAGACCAGAATATATACATATACTGAGGTAAAATGCTGGTTCACTCACGGGTAACTCATGGTGATGATTGAAATTGCCAGCTTGTACCTTGTAGGCCCCCTTTAGTGAACTATCATCCATGATCCTGGCTTCAGCACTTCCTCCATCATTCTCATACCACAAGCTACCAAGGTGACCTTGTAGTTCAGTGTGAATTCCTAATTTATTCCTATTGAATCCAGGAAGGAACACTTGAAATCAGAGGGTAATGTCATAGTGATTGCGTGTGACAGCTAAACAGTACTTTCTATATTAACTTTCAAATGAATAAAGAAACCAACATTCTTGACAGGTAGAGCTATTCAAAATAAGCTTCCTGGCCTCTTTAAGGCAAATCAGATCTGGTTCTAGATGCCGACCCAGAGGGTTGACACCTGGCCATTATTTTTCTTGCCTGGCTAATACAAACTGGACTTTATTTCAATGTTATTAATAGTAAAGACCATAAAGGCGCATTTTGTCTTTAATGGGTAGGCACCCTTAATATGAAAGAAATAATAGGTGTTACATGAAGGATGTGTTTGTGTGTGCAGTGGTGGGGGGGAGGGGGGGGAAGAGGGAGAATGACAAAATACCTAGTTCCTTTCTATAACAATCTCTGGGGCAAAGTGTGATGGTAGAGTCCCAGACAAGGAAGAGACTTCCAGTACCCTCACACTGGCATTGTTCAATCGATTTTATTGGTCAACAGTGACCCTTCTAACAGCAGGTTCCCTGGCACTGGATCCCTGGCAACTCCTGCTCCCGGCCTAGCAAAGTAACAGTAGCAGGGACACACCAGGACATGTCTTCACCAGGCGGAAAAGATTGTTATGCAAGTGCCAAGCATGTGCTCAGGTGTGTATCTAGGCAGAATCCATGCACAATTTTCTAATCTCCTATAAGTATCCCACTGTAGTTCATAGTGTGAACAGCTAGTTTAGTGCTACAGTGCTAGATCACTCATGCTGCTTTTACGAACCGCGATGAGGAAAACAAATCCTCAACATGCAATGCTTTCCACCAGAGAGCTCTAGGAACAAACATAGGGGTCTATTCACGAAGCATTCTAGCCGTAGCTTCGGCTGATCCATTCTATCTAGCCATAGCTTCGGCTGATCCTTCGGCTAGCTTCGGCCCCTGGACCCCTACGGTTCAGTAGAACCGAAGGGCTGCTGTACGGGCTATTCCCTATAGCCCGTACAGCTCCCGAAGTGGACCGAGCGGCTCAGTCGAGCCAAAGGCATATGCATATGCCGAGCTGAAAGCCGAAACTGGCCAAATGGCCGGCCGACAGCCTTCTTCTGACAGCTGGGCGGAGCCAGCGGTGATCTTACGGCTGGCTCCGGCCACTTGCAGAGAAATCAGCATTCCTGGTAACCAGGAGCACTGATCTCCAGACAGCCCAACTCTCCCGGGCACTCCCGGTGTTTCCCGCTTTTAGAAAGCGGCTCCCGGCCGCCCGGGAGAGAAACACTCTCTATAGGAAAGTTTTGCTCTGCTCGATCGAGCTGAGTAAACCTTTCCCTGTTTTTGTTTTGTTTTATTCTGACATCGAGCCGTTGGCTGCCGTCAGAATAAAAAACAATGTCACCATAGGAATGCATTGCTAGATTCCTATGGGCTATTTCAATTTGCAATAGCCAATAGCAAACTAGCTATTGCACCCGCCACTGCTGCTGTCAATCAGCAGAGGGGACCTGCATAGACTCAATTTCCTATCTCACCCAACTGTTCCTAATGTGGAGGGACTGTCCCTCTTCGGCATTCAAACCCCTCTTTCTATTTTTCCTTTTCAATTGTCCCTCCTTTTGGTCTGATGTACTGATGTACTGATGATGGTCTCTATAATAGTGTATTATTTAACGAACAAAAGTGTAATGCTTCACACAACATTTCATCCATCCTCTAAATTATTGCATTTGCTATTTTTAAAATAAAAGGAAAAGTAATGATGAAAAAAGCACCTGTTAGCTTAATCAATCTTTTTTTGTGCATTCATTCTCATGATATGCATTACTGGAGGCATGGCAGGGTTGCATCATTTGCCTAAAAGGTGTCCCTCTTTTTGAGAACAATGGGAGCTATAATTTGCGAAACGTTTACTTCAGAGCTTGTAAACTGCCCCTGTGAGTTTCATCCACCTTGATCTCAGAGCTGAATTATATCCCCACTATTTCTCTGTATGTGTTGGGTAAGATCATGCCTTATAGATAATGTAGTGTGTACAAAGTTAGCTAAATGATCCATTCAATAGGCTTAAGAATCTCATGAAATCAATTGTTTTGTTTGGATCACAATAATTATAATATGAGTTGCTACATAATGAATATAACAAGGATTGATCTTCAAATAATGACTAATTTATGAGAACCTTTTCTCATTTTAATGTGTATCACTGCGAAATTCTGACGAATTTTCGGAAATTCGGACATTTGGATGTATCCGAATTCCGAATTACAGATGTAACCAATGCAAATGAATCCGAATTTCCGTTTCCGAAATTCGTTAGCGGTAGTTCATTCGAACGTTCGTTTCTCATTCGTTTCGTTCGTTTGTTCGTTGCAGCAAAGTGACATTAGAGAAGGAGAAAAACATTTTTTCCCCTCAAATGTCATTTTGCTGCAACGAACGAAACGAATAAGAAACAAAAACAAAGCGAACGTTCGAAGGAACTACCGCTAACGAATTTCGTCCGAATTCCGAATCCGAACTGACTTTCACACCCAAATCCTGAAAAACGAGATAACACAAAATCCGAATTAAAACGAAACTAAACAGATTTTTTGCCAGTGCATATGTGTAGTATCACTGACCTTTCATAGAGTGGACAGAGTAGGAGAAGGTTACATTTATTGCTCTCTGGCACCTCATTGTTGAGATTTACCCTCAAATCCTGTCCCATGACACACATAGGGTTGCCACCTTTTCTTTCAGCGAAACCGGAACACTCTAGCGACGCATAGAGATTATTGGGTGAGAACGAGTTGCGGCTTATTCATATGTAAATAGCGCCACCCATTCATATGTAAATATCACAGTTAAGACTATTTTCAGTGGGGGGCCAGTAGCCCCTATATTAATTTTGGTTGCCCCTGTCTGTCTGACATCATGTGTCCGGGTCTCAGCTGCCATGAAACCCGGACACAGCATTCAAAACCAGGACTGTCCGGGTAAATCCCATACAGGTGGCAACCCTAGACACACACTGTCATCATTATGGAAAGAGATGGGAACCTCTAAATGGGGCACAGCAACAGAAAGTTAATAAAGGTTCTGGCCTTTCCCCACTTTAATAAAAAAAATAGTTTTACTGCTAATGGGTGCCTGATGGAGAGATTTACACTCACTCTCTGTTCTTTGTTGTCATTGGTTCTGAGTCAAAGAGTTTGGTAGACCCTTTGTGTTGCTAAAGGCAACAGTTAACAACAGACAGTGTTAGAGCAATGGTGGGGCAGATTGACAGTGTAACAGCAAACATCCAGGCATGATACCAAAATTAAAGGCATATTGTTCATCACACATGCAAGAGGTCAAATCAGGGAGAATACAGAACTGTGGTCAGATAAGCTATGGGTCAAGGTGGGTGCTAGACAGAAGTTGAGGTGAGGCTGACACAGAGACACTAACCTTGTTCATGGTACTGGGTGAAAGTTCATAATTCCCTATATAGGTAGTTAATGAGGTTCAGATGTGGTGCAGCGTGGCCTTGCTGCAGTGAACATTAGTGCCCACTAGTGATGAGCTCAGGTTCAGATCAAACCTGGCCCAAACCAGAACTGCTCCGAAGCCAGAAGTCAGCTGAGGCCTTCCCCATCCTGTAGCTGCATGAAAACCATAGGGCAGGATACTTGTGCTGACATCATTAGCCAGATGGTGAAGTCCCAAGACAGGCCATTATATACAGGAAGACGTTCTTAGCGGACCCACATATAGCAATATAAATCTTACAGTGGTTCCAACCATAATAAAAATTTAAAAAAAAGCTTTAGATGAAAATATACTTTTATTGTACCCTTAGGAGATTAGAATTGAGACACCAGACAAACAGTTGAAATACTTACTTGTGGTTCAGGCAAGCCTTCCTAGGTTTACTTATTTCTTTTCAGTTAAGCAGTGCAGCTTGGGTAAGGATGTACCCCAGTCTCTGAGTATATCACTCTCCTTGAGTAGACTGATTTACAGTTGTTCTCCTTCAATGAAAGTTGGTTGTACTGGTGTGCAGGAGTTCTGTGAGCCAAGGTTGATGTGATGATGCAGCAGCCCCTGGGTGTATATCTACAACATCCTGGGTTCAAGGAAGAGTGTTGAATGACAATGGGTGTTTTTGCCACCTGTGGAGAGAATGACTTAGTGCCGATCGAGGATAGTGAGGTGCGTATGGAGTGGACAATGTGGGCAAGCGGCATTTGTTGCGAAGATGCTGACAGGAGCTCCTGAAGAGGGAGGGTGGGCACAATTCTGAGGAAGGGGAGATTTATTTTGATAAAGCTCGAAATCTGAGCATATTGCATAAAATGTGTAGGAACAATGTGAAATTCATTTTGTAGGTCTGGAAATGTTTTGTATTGGAGCTGTGACGGGACGAGGGACGGAGAGGTGCCGTTACAGCATCGGGCGCCGGAACCGGAAGTGGGTGTTATTTTACCCAGAAGAATGGCGCTGGATCAGAGAGTGGTGATTCTGCAGATGATAAGGCTAGAGATTAGAAGTACTGCAGCAAGAACTGCTTTATTTTAAGGAATATATAACTAGAGTAAATAATATTTTTATATCTAACCAAAGTACAGTTTTAAATTCACAAAACTAATCCTGTAGATTGTGAATATCTATTTTCTTTCTGTAATCTTTTTTTTTTTTTCAAACACAGTAAATAAAAAATCATCTATTGTTTCCAGTACATGTTTCTCTTTCTATCTTTTTTTACAATGCACATTTTACTCAGTGGTCTCATCTGTTTTCTATTTTTGCTCAGTGTAGGCTCTGTAAGCTCTGTTAACCTACATGAGAAATGACATTTCAAAAGCCTATTGATTATTCAGAGAAATCAATGTATTATTTTAATCCTAGTCACCATAATGCACCATGCATGATTGAAGCAACAGGAATCCCAGGAAGATGGAATATTCTCTTTGGTTTTTTTAGCCTTATCATATGTCCAGAAAAATAAAAAGGAGCTCTTTGCAATGTATCAGAACATCTGGACAAACCCAACATATTTAAACTGGGTTTAAACAGTTCAGCAGTTGACATGTAATCAATGTGAAGACCTTGTGTCTAAAAGGTCATAGGTTAAACCTGTCAGGCTAATTTTGCCTAGTAACTACAGGTCAAATATCTTTTATTGCATTCCTGTCATGAACGGATCTTCTGCTCTGATTCTATTTATGTTAATATTCAATCATATATATTCAGAGGCTTTATAGCAGAGGCATTATCTAGCACATTAAACGCATGTATGCCCAGTCACGGACTAAATATGTCATACTCTGCCTATAACACCGTTTCTATAGCAGTAATTTTGTCTACATTGTACATAATACGCTAGGGAAATTGTTTGTTTGTTTTTTGGAATAAATGATAATATATAACTTTTTACTTTTTCCTGTGTGTTTAACACATGCTATAACACAGCAGAATATGAGACTGTGCGCTAGGTGCATTGCCATTCATTTAAATGGCCCCCCAACACACCTTCCAGTGGCCGTGCCGTGCAGAGCATCGTGCTGTACTGCAATACCATCCATTGTGTTGCAGTGCACATTTTTGTCTGCAATGGGCTGTTCTCTTTGCAAGGGAATTTGCATTTTGCAGGGAAGTTTCCCTATAGTATAATGAGTGAGCTCTGCTGACTCCTTTCACCCAACATGTGGAAGAAAAAATAGTGGGGAGAGATTCAATCAGATTTTCTCTTTCATTTTCAAAGCTTAACTGGACAAACTGAAGAGCGAAGCCGACTGGTTATCATAAGAAAACTGTCTGCTCCAGTTTTCATGAATTTCCACCACTTTTTATTTTTATTTTCCTTGCATGTGATTGGATATTCTATACAAAGTGAAATGTCACCACATTCACTAAGTGGAAATGTCCCCTATAAAGTGCAAATTCCCTTGAAGGTGAACAGCCTATTTGCCTTTAGTAAACCAACAGGGTGTGGCATTGTGTGGCAATGGCACTGTGTTATCTCCATTCCTGTGTCCAGAATTTGAGTGGCCAGCGCATGCTGATGGCACAGGTGTACACAGCCTTTAAAATAAAGGTGTTGGGAAGGGGTCAAGACTCCACCTGGGAGACAGGAAAGCTCCACACAGGAGTCAGAGTGGAGTCCAGTGCAGCAGGGTGCTGCGGATTGGGAAGAACCCCCAGTGTGCAGGTTAGCAGGCGACTGAGGCTGTCTGGAGGAACAGACAGTGGGCTAAGGCCGGAGCAGCGGTGCTGCAAATGCAAAGCAAGGATTCAAAATGACTGTGAGTAATTTTGGTGTCACCCCTCCAATGGTGGCACCCGCCTTGTGACGCCACTGCTAATCCCCACAAGGGTTATTCACAAAGCTGGCGGAGGAACGTTCGGCTATTCACTCTGGCTCAGTATGGCTGATTTCAGCCGTACATCGCCTGTCTTTGGTCAGCCGAACATGCTCTGCCGGAGCATGCCATTCGACTCTGCTATTCTGCTCGGTACCTCTGTGGTACCGAGCAGAATAGAAAATCAGTGAAAAGAGTGACAAAAAAAAGTTGAAAAAATATTTAAAAAATGGAAACAAATAGTAAAAGTTTTAAAAGATATCACTATTGTAGAGAACGGCAAGGCTGGGTCCTGGATGGGAGATATGTATCACCGCAGTTTGGGTTGTGGTCCATTAAGGGCAGCCACAGGGTTAACCTTTCTGCCCCAGGAAGGAGTTTAAAGGTCGGCAACTCCCAGAGAGGAAGGCGGGAAGTTGGAGAGAGAGAGATGTACTACTGTGCTGGGTGGCTGTATTGCTGTGCTTACAGGACTTTATTTCCTGGGAAGGGATTCCCTCAGGTTTGGGACTTTACAAACAAGTTGGTGAGATACACTTATGTTTGGTTGTTTTGTGCCAAAGACTTGAACTGTTGCATTAAATTCATACTGTTTTGTGTTTATCGATATGGCGGCCCTGCAGGAGGAAAAATAAAAGCCTTTATTTTTACACAAAACCCTATCTGCGAGTGCTCTATGAGCTCCCCAACTTTACAATATTAAAGAAAAGAAAAAACAATTGGTCGGAGCTAGCGGTGACAGAGTCTTCTAGCAGGTCCCGGCCAATGAATAACAACTGGGCAGAGCCTGTCATGACGTCCCAGCCAGCTCCGCCTAGTTTTTATTGTTTAATGACAGATCAGTTTCCCTAGGTCATTTGGGGACACTGATCTGTCATTACAACTGGGCGGAGCGAGCCGTGAGATCACAGCTGGCTCCACCCAGCTGTCATTTGCGGGCAGGCTGTGCTCCATGCTTTGGCTTCAGTCAAGCCAAAGCATATGCCATCGGCTCGGCTGAGCCACTCACCTGCCTTCGGCTGCTGTACGGGCTATTGTACGGGCTGTACAGCAGCTTTTCGGTTTCACTGAACCAAAGGGCTCAGGTGGCCGAAGACTCAGCCAAAGCTGCGGCTGGATCCTTCGGCTCTTTAGTTAATAACCCCCCAAATGTTTGTTCCATAAAGCCCAACTCTGGCCCCCTATCCTTTAGCCCTTCATAGCCCTTTCAATCTTTCTTTCGTTAATATTAATTCTTCTTGCTGAAAACTTGTTGAAATTTCTCCTCTTACAGGTCTATTCACAAAAGGGTGAAGCGTTTGGAGAAGGCAGGAGAAGTGAACAATCTAGGCCAAAATAGCCGATTTGGAAAAATTCTCCAATTCAGCTCACTTTCCAGTTCAGCTATGCTGCCCTAGATTGTTCCCTTCTCCTGCCTTCTCCAAACTCTTCACCCTTTTGTGAATAGACCCCTGTGTCTCTGTAGAAAGTACAGTTCCAACTGCCAAATTGCCAGCCTCAGCAAAGCTGCTATAACAGACACCAGTGTCGGTATCATGTCTCTTTCGCTCTCTGTGCTACTCATAAGGCACAGCCTGTGATGATGCTGCAGATGGCCTCACATGGCTACAGTTGGGAAAACATGTGATCTCTCTGTTACAGTGGTCAGGCTTGTGCAGCCAATCACAATGTTCAAACACTGTGTGTGTCAATGACATTAGGTAAGCTCCGACAGCATCCACCACTGGAATGCACCCAGGGTGGACCCTTGTAGCATGTAGATGACAAAGAAGCATG
Source organism: Nanorana parkeri (assembly GCF_000935625.1). Lineage (NCBI taxonomy): Eukaryota > Metazoa > Chordata > Amphibia > Anura > Dicroglossidae > Nanorana > Nanorana parkeri. The sequence goes on along the minus strand of NW_017307065.1, from coordinate 3,694 downwards.
GATCAGTAAGTATACCTTGCTGGAGAAGGGGGCTATCAGGAGACCTCTAAGAAGAATGATTTACTGTACATCTAAACTGGTTGAATAACAATGTATTTTCAGAACAATAACACTGTGGTCCACCCTCCGTTTAATTGTCATACAAGTGTAGAAGAATTTGACATATTTAGGGATGTGTGTGGTCAGTCCACCAATGCAACAATTTCTAACCGTTACATTTGCTTTTAGTACCAACATCTACCCCACAGAATCATCAGGTTTTTTTAACCATCTACCCCAAAAATGTTATTACTGTGCAACTAACTCTTCTAAGTTAATGGCTTGCTATAAGACAAAGATTTAGAAATGATAGAAAGATTGGCAATTGATACACAAAGAATTTATGAAACGCCAATATGTTTTAGAAGTTAAGTGTTCCAAGCACACATTCTGGCTAAAGTAACACATACAACAGACCACTTTATAGGACTCTGTAAATATCATGTCTCTGTTGGTTAAATCTCGCATATCACTTTCATGAAAATAAAGTATTAGCTGAAGGTTTCATTTATTTATTTTCTGCATAGCTTGAAGCGAAACAGAGTTGGCAGCAATGGTAAATTCTACAATTTTTAACTACAGGCAAAATACTTTCAGGGTTTCTAAAGAAAAAGTCATGTTTGATAAAAGCTGCATTTTAATGACCCATATTTAACGGTATTTTATAGCATTTACACTTCTGTAATGGTAGCTGTTCAATATTTCTTTTTGCAAAGCGTAAATCTAAATTACAACATCCCCAATGTATCATATAAATACCAGGGTTTTATTTCACCTCATATTTTCTTCTCTTCATTATGATTTTTTTAAGGCTACTTGGTTCACCACATTTTGAAATAAAAGAAGTACAGAAAAGGATGTACTGTATATGAAAAATACATATGATAACAAAAACTAGAGTAAGGTAAATTAAATGAATAAAGGTAAATGAAATGAAAGTGTGAGTGAGGTTAATTTAATTAAGGTGTAAAGGCTTTTCACTGAGCAAGATGAATGTTCACGTTGCAAAGTGAATGTTAATAAATAAGGTGAACTGCCCTCGCTTGCATTCCATTGCTCTGGAAACAGGTGACCCCGCCCTCGGTCCAGCTTTGGTTCTCCAAAATAAACGACATCAGGCTCATGGAAGACCTCACCAGCTCCATCCGGGGCACCTCTTTCAGATTCTAGGCCTCCTGGTATTACTAGATAGACTACACCACCTCTGCAGAATACCGCGCGATCATGGATTCGTGACTTTTGGCAATGACACACTGAGATAAACCCACTCGCTATAGGGAAGGTCACCTAAGCGGCGGGTCGGCAGGGGCTGCGCCTCCCCCTAGGCGATAGTCATGATCTCTACAACCTATGCATCTTGTAGAATATATGGAAACACATACACACTGGGATGCAATCTCGACCAGCGCCTTCTACCTTTGGGTCTCCGTGAGAGGGTACCCCCTGTGCGTGTATGCCTCAATGACCCTCACAGGGATTTTATTATTTGACTGTACCCTATACGCTGACTCCTTGCCTATGTCATGTTCTAAATGTCCTTTTCATGCCCGGACCTGCGAGTCCACAGGGGTACACTTTCCAGTTTTAAAAATTTGAAAACTTGAAATAAAGAATTTATAAAAAAAAAAAAAAAAAGGTGAAGCTGTGTTCATTTTGAATACCCAATCATGTGTTAGCAATAAGCCTGTTTTTTGTTTTTTTATTTACTGTGCAAACAATTGGTTTTTCAAAGTGAATATGGGCCCACCTTATTTACGAACATTCAGATCACAAAAGGAATATGGACTTTACTATTTGCACCGCCTCTACTGCTTTATTAAATCAATTCCATTGAGTAAAATAATCAAATAAGCCATTAAAGTAGCTGTTAAATGATTAAAGGGAGTTTGCAGTTTGAAGTATGGAGGCAACCATTGCTGACCTCTTTCTGAAAATGCTAGTTGTTTTGCTTAGTGATCCTCCCTAGGGTTTACTACCAATGTATACCTACTGATCAAGACATCTTGTAGGATTACTGTATCCTACATCATGGGCTCTACATTTTACATGCTTATGTGAGGAGAACAGGGACTGCTTATGTGAGGAGCTGTGTAATATGTTGAACCTATTTAACTTATTCTCAGTAGCAAAAGCAGTGTAACAATAATCAAACAAATTTAAAGTCTATTCCCACCTTTGTAAGTAATTAGCATTTATTGTGGTAATGCAGAAGTGCAGTAATGATGTATATGTGTGCACATTTTCATGACTCACAGGCTTTCTTCATTTTTGTATTAACTTTTTATTAGGCCTAAATAATACAAATTCCAAATTTTCTCCACAGGATACTCAGTCTGACACCGAGTTCAGATTGTAAAGCAGGCTGTAAACAGCTGTCCTCCACCCTGTGATTCTGTGTAACGTGATCACTAAACAACACCTCTGCCTTTGCACACATTACAGTGTCCTGCAGGGGTGCCACTTTGGATACTAATGGATGGGGGGTGCAGAGCTCTGTTGTAATATACACAGATTGCTTGCAAAACACAAAGGCATCCAGGGGATGAAGAGGAAAGCGGACAAAAACTGTACGTTATATATATCAACTGCATATGCCTGCTTCATTTTCACTTGGTGTATATTGCTGCCATGTTTTTTTTATATAAATACCTCTGCAAAGGTGGAAATTGGCTTTCAGTGTACTTCTGTTTCAGTTATTCAATGAATATTTTTTTGCCAATAAAACATTTTTTTTTTCTTTTATTGTGACAAATGTTTGTAGAATTGCAGCATTCTAATAACACTACAGCAAATTTCCAATCAAATGACTGCTATAAGCTTATACAACTCCAAACAACTAGTGAAATAAGTTATGCACTGCTACTACTACCCACAGTAGTAGCAGTGCACTGCCACACTGCTAATGGTGCTTTAAAGTCAGGAAGTACCCTCAGTTTAACAATCAAACATGTATCTAATCTGTTCCCAGATTCAGCGAATGGGCAGCAGTTTGTCTTGGGAGGATACATTCTCTTATCTCATGGTTCTATGGACCCTTCCTCTCTGAGTACTATAGAGGTTGGAGCTCAAAACCAGGAAATCCAAGAGCTGCATTTTACTTACATTTTGTGAGTATATTAGTACATTTAGTAAATAAGGATAGTATAAAGATGATCAAAATCAAATTGGACTGAACTTTTCCAGAGTTTAAATATGATATGATAAAATATTTTTAATTCCAGTTTCTGAATGCATTGAAGTCAGTAGGGGACTGCTCTTGATGGTAGTTTTTGGTCCGTTGGAGGACTGATAGACAAGCTATTGTCACAGAATAGCATCTATTGTTATAGCAATGACCTGTAAAGGCCTCAGAGCAGGGAAAATTGTTTGGAAAAAAAACAAAACACAGCGTGACATGGGAAATGCACAAATCCTTTTAATTAAAAATTGGGGGATGTCACAAAGCTGTATATGGTGTTATGAAATTACTACAGTATTAATAATCTAAGTATTTTTTTATTTACAATTATCTTTGCAAGCAGAACACAAAAAAGAAGCACCAGACTTCCGGTTCCGGCGCCTGATGAGGTAACGGCTCTCCCGTCTCCTCCGTCCCGCTGTTCACCCGCCTGACCCGTTCCAACACCTCGCCACATGAACAGACACCTCCGTTCGG